>NC_069507.1:59721951-59806951 GCF_027579735.1 Bombina bombina | reverse complement strand
TCTCTCTCTCCTCCCTCTTTTACAGTGGTTTAATTATGTAATAATTAATTGGTGTCAGTGGGAACCATATTAATATCCGACGGACACCAATGAATTATAAAATTAACCCACTATAAACCATTTATATATATTATATATGGATCCCACTGACACCACTGAATTATCATATACAGTAATTAGAATATATATATAACAGTGGGTTAATTATATGATAATTCATTGGTGTCAGTGGGATATATATATATATATATATATATATATATATATATATATATATATATATATATATATATACATACAGTTTACACATACACATTGGTGTCCAGTGGCCGCCCTAAATATATACATTGGTGTCAGTGGCCATAATTATGTAATTGGTGTCAGTGGGATATATCTATATGCACATATATATATACACATACATACAGTTTACACATACACATTGGTGTCAGGTTGATTATACATACATATTGATGTCCAGTGGCCGCCCTAAATATTTACATTGGTGTTAGTGGCCGTAATTATGTCATTGGTGTCAGTGGGCTTACTTACCTGTGAGCCGATGCTTCACGCTCTGCACGCTACCCGCTCACAGTGCGCAAACTGACATGTCAGAGCGAGTTTCTGGAGGCTATGTCGGGTCGGGTTGAGGCCCACCAGCAGGGCCGTCGCGGCGCGGTAGTGGGCTGCGGCCCGGCTGTTGCGAAACACTGCTCTAAATGACAATATTTTATTTGGGAAAGATGTTGTCAGTGGTTTATAGAATAAAACAAAACTGTTAATTTTACTCATTCATACCTATAGTTGGTAAAACCAGAGAAACTGATCATTTTGCAGTGGTCTCTTAATTTTTCCAAAGCTGTATATATATAAATGTAAATCAGTATTACAAACTCCTAAAGCTCATGCATAATGCTTATGTGTCTATGCGTAACTCATATTCTGTTTTTTATAGTACATCATTTCAGGATCTCTTTCTGTTGCAACTGCAGACAAGCAATCTCGGTGCCTGGTGAGTTTTTTGCACAACACGAAATGAGAAATATTTGTAAATTCTGTCCTATCAAATACTTGTAGATTAAAGGTATATTCTAATTGGTTAGAGCATTTTTTTTTTTTTTTCATTAATGTCCCTTGTGAACTATGGGCTAGATCAGTGCTTCTTAAAACGGGGGTTGGAACCCCCAGGAGGTCCCTTAAAAATTAGTGGGGTCCCCACAAGAATTGATAATGTACTGTGAGTGTGTGTGTGCGTGTACGTAAGTTCATACAGGTGTGTGTGTGTATTTATGCGTGTGCGTTTGTATTTGAGTGTGAACTTCATGGTTTTAGACAAATACTCTAACTTTTAGTGATTGGCAATACCTGTGAAAGTTGAATTTATAATAATCACTTGTGTGGTATATTGATGTATAAAAAACTAAATCGTGTACACCAGTCTGACAAGGGGTTTGTTTTGGACTATCTTATAATAATGGGGGTTGTGAAACAGTTTCCAGTACAAAAATGTGAAAATAGCTTAAAAGAAGCTCTGGGCTAAATTACGCAAGTTATGTTAGTTTGTGCTTTTACCTCACAAAATCAGTAGTGTGCAGTATTTAACCGGACAGTTCAGTATTTCAGCAGGCTGTCAAGTAAAATCTCTGAAAAAATACTGGGAACTAAAATATCCATTTTTTTTTAAAAAATTCCTTGAGAAGCAGCTAACGTTTAAAGGTCTCTTAATAATCTATGCATTTTAAATATGTAGGTAAAGAAAAAAAATGCCGTCCTATAGGTTACTAGCACTCAGTGGTACTGTTCTGTTTGTCACTTGTAGTCACTGGGTAACATTTCTGCTCTGTTTTTTTTTCTACAAATACAATAAGATTGTGCTGCTACACGTATCGTCGCAGCTAAAATACCTCCCAGCTGTCCTGTATCCTCATCGCTGCCCCTTAGTGTTCCTGTTTTAACCTCTAAAATTGTTAAGTGATGCATAATGAAACAACTCTGCAATATAGTTGTACCCCATTTTATGTAATTTTGCTTTAAAAACTGTGCAATTTCTAATTCCCAGAACTTGATATGTACCCTGCAGACACATCAAGGCTAACTCTGCTACATATATGTTCTTAAAGGGACACTCAAGTCAAAATAAAGTTTTATGATTCTGAAAGTTTAGCCCTTTTAAGACACTTTTCAATTTACTTCCATTATCAAATTTTGCACAGTCGTTTTGTAGTCACACTTTCTGGGGACATGATCCTAATGATCATGTGCACAAGCTTATAGGGTATACTAGTCTGTGATTGGCTGATGTGTGTCACTGGTACAAGGGGCCGACAAATTGGAGAAAAAATAAATTTGTCAGAGAAAAATCTACTACTTATTTGAAATTCAGAGTAGGTGTTAAATCATTGTCTTTTTATTATGCACCTGTTAATTATGCAATTCTACTGCATTAAGTGGTCCTTTAATTAACCTTATTATATAACAACAGAGAAACAATGCACTTTATACTAACTTTATGGCAGTGAATAGCCTTGTTGTCTGCAGACTAAAGTCCAGCTTCAATTAAGGCAAATGGTATGTGGCTATTGGAAAATAATTGCAGTAAAAAGGATGTTAATTTTTTTAAACATGTTAAGACTTGGCTAATGTGTTATTCTATAAGAACACAACAGAAATCTATTGTAATTACAGGGTATTTACTGTCCCTTTAAGGACAGAGGTTTTTCCCAGTTTCTGTGCTAAAATTATAGTCAATGTTCACATTTTTGCTCTGTACTAGTTTGACCATAATTATCTGATCTCTTAACATATTATACACAATACCCTATATGGGTATGAATTTAATACTGAAAATGGTAGAGAAAATGGAAAATTATTTCAGCACAACTACATCAAAACAGATTGTAGGAATACCTCATAAGTCTAGGGTTCCAGTTTATAGCAAATAAAGGACAAATACTGGAACTATTGGTTTAATGGTTAAAGTTAACAAAATGTGCTTCGCTTTTAGGGATGCCAGGTGTCTAGTCTACAACTGGACAGTCCAGTATTTCAGCAGGCTGTCCAGTAAAATCTTCACATAAATTCTGGACACTTAAATGTCCAGTTTTTTAATGTTAATGAGTTTTAGTTAAAGGGGCACTGAACCCAATTTGTTTCTATTGTGATTCAGATAGAGCATGCAATTTTAAGCAACTTTCTAATTTAATTTTTCAAATTCTTGGTATCTTTATTTGAAATGCAAGAATGTAAGTTTAGATGCCGGCCCATTTTTGGTGAACACACTGGGTTGTTCTTGCTCATTGGTGGGTAAATTCACCTACCAATAAACAAGTGCTTTCCGTGGTTCAGAACCAAAAAAATAGCTTAGATGCCTTCTTTTTCAAATAAAGCAAGAGAACGAAGAAAATTTGATAATAGGAGTAAATTAGAAAGTTTTTAAAAATTGCATGCTCTATCTGATTCACAAAAGAAAAAATGTGGGTTCAGTGTCCCTTTAAACGTAAAATGCTTCCTATGCATTACAAACATGGAACAGAAAAAATAGGTAACAGTCAAGGGAGTCAAATCACTGCTGTTCATTTGTAGTGCAGCAGCTAAAAAGGTGAAAGCATTATTTTATATATTACTGGCAGCCATAGGGTAAAGTTACTGCTCAGTTGTGAAAAATATACATGGTTGGGGGCTTTTGAGAGGAAGGATTGTGTGAACCCCAACAACCATCATGTCACCTAGAGACTGTGTTATTTTTGTGGTGGACAGGTAGCAACCCTATTCGCTTGGACTGTAGGTTTTGTAGCGTTCACCGAATTCAAAACTATACACAAATGCTTACATTTGTAGAAACTAGAAATCCTAGAATATTTATCTTGAGGCATTCTGAAACTTTATATTAACCATTATATCGCTAATCTCTCATATCATTTGGTTAAATTTGTTTGGTTTTTTTGTGCTTTTTCGTAAAAAGCCATTGGATATGTGTACTCCAGTAACCTATTTATAACTGTCCATAATTGGCCACAGCAGAGAAGGTAGCTTAAGTTACAACATGGCAGCCCCCAATATTTTATAGACACTAGGGGCGAGATTACATATACGGTGCAGGCTTCAGCGCAAGCGCTGCGATCCGCACCACCCGTAATTTCACTTTGCATATCGGGGTATCCAATAAACCCCGCCGGCAGTTCATAAACTGCAGTAAGTGGGATAAACTAGCGATGTCCAGAAATGAGCGTAAATAAAAATTTCTGGAGTCGCTAGTGACTTATGGCACTTTAGAAATTGCCGTCGCCTAAGAAAATTAAAAAAATTATCAAATCTCCCGTAAAAGTCTAACACGCCTCCCAAAAATAAGCCTGACACGTAAAAACCCCTATATCCGCCATCAAACCCACATCAGAACTAATAATAAATGTATTAACCCCTAAACCAACAACCCCCCACAACGCAATATTCCTAATTAAAGTATTAACCCCTATATCCACCATCAAACCCACACTGCAAGTAATAACTAAAGAATTAACCCCTAAACTGCCAAAGCCCACAACGCAAACTACCTATTAAAGTATTAACCCCTAAACCGCCAAAGCCCACAACGAAAACTACCTATTAAAGTATTAACCTCTAAACCGCCAAAGCCCACAACCCAAATAAATAATTGACGGCACACTGAACCCAAGTTTTTTCTTTCGTGATTCAGAAAAAGCATGCAACTTTAAGCAACGTTCTAATTTACTCCTATTATCATTTTTTCTTAGTTCTCTTGCTATCTTTATTTGAAAAAGAAGGCATCTAAGCTTTTTTTGGTTCTGCACTCTGGACAGCAGTTTTTTATTGGTGGGTTAATTTATCCACCAATCAGCAAGGACAACCCAGGTTGTTCACCAAAAATGGTCCGGCATCTAAACTTACATTCTTGCATTTCAAATAAAGATACCAAGAGAATGAAGAAAATTTGATAATAGGAGTAAATTAGAAAGTTGCTTAAAATTTCATGTTTTATCTGAATCACAAAAGAAAAAAATTGGGTTCAGTGTCCCTTTAAATTACTAAGACCCCTAACCTAACACCCCCTAACCTAACACTCCATAAATGAACCCAAATTACCCAAATTACAAAATACTAACGTTATTATTAAAATAAAAAAACCTAACACTACTTAACCCCCCCTAAAAAAACTAAGTATTAAGTTAAAGGGACAGTTTAGTCAAAATTAAAATTCTGGTGTAGACTGTCCCTTTAAGCTACAATTACAGAAAATAAAAAAATCTAAAATTACAGAAAATAAAAAACAAAATTATCAAATTTTAAAAAATTATACCTAATCCCTATGAAAATAAAAAAGCCCCCCAAAATAAAAACCCTCTAAATTAAGAATAAACTACCAGTAGCCCTTAAAAGGGTTTTTGCAGGGCATTGCCCCAAGATAAACAGCTCTTTTACAGTCAAAATACAGAAAGTCCCCCCTAACAGTAAAAAAAACCCCACCCATCAAACCCCTCAAAATAAAGGAACCTAACACTAAAAAACCTAAACTACCCATTGCCCTGAAAAGGGCAATTGTTTGGGCATTGCCATTAAAAGGGCATTTGTAGACAATCAGAGTTTTTAAATTTGCTTTTTAGACATGGGACATATCCCTCTATGTATAAGGTCAGATTCACATTTATAATAATATCGATCAATATCACTGATTTTATTATCAGAGTTCTTAGATATGTTTGTTTAACATGGGATAATATTCTTCTATGTATAAGGTGTTTTGTCAGATTCCCTTTATTATGTCACAAAATAATTTTTAATATAGTCTCTCACTTACTCTTTGTATTAACAAGATACATTGATATTGTGTTTACGTTTAAAATGAAATGATACATTGTTAAAAATCTATCCTTAACTACTGTTTCCATATATTGGTGATAAACAGCTGCTGGATTATTAAAAATGTTTATTTTTGGGTTGCCAATACATAATAACGATTTACCCATTTCCATCATGGCGGATCAATTATTAAGCACTCTCTAAATGCCCATATCACATCAAAAGAAAGCTCAACAGTAATAAAAAACTTACCTTTAAATAAATCCCCAGGACCGGATGGTCTGCCAGGGGAGTTTTACAAACTTTTAGTCCCAGAAATTTTAGAATCTTTAGTAATACTCTATAACACCATGCTGGAAGGGGAGATGTCTCCCTCAAGTAGTTTTACGGAGGCTCACATCACCATTATACCTAAACCTGACAGAAATCCCCTGCTCCCTGAATTGTACCGCCCGATCTCCCTCCTCAACAACAATTATAAACTGTTTACTAAAATACTTGCAATCAAGTTGGGGAGGGTGATGCTGAGTGTGATTAAATTAGATCAAACAGGGTTTGTTACAGGGAGATCTTCAGTCCTAAATGTCAGAAAGGTGCCGTTGGTAAAATCACATTTCTGGAGAGAGGGATTAAATCAGTGTTCGCCGCGTCGATCACCGGCATGTTTGCTGACGGTCGACGTGGAAAAGCATTTGACAAAATTCTTTGACTCTGTCTAGATTCGGTGTGGGAGAAATTCTTAGATATAGTAAAATGTATTTACGCACAACCTCAAGCAGCAGTAATTGTTAATGGAGAACTATCACACACCTTCCTGTTGAACAGAGGCACAAGACAGGTAGAGCCCATGGCATACCTAATTTGCAAAGAAACGTAAGGGTTGGACAATTGGACAATTAAGCTCCATTTTTCGCTCTACGTGTATCACATGATCCTCTTTGTGTCAAACCCGACCACTAACCTCCCGAAACTAATGTCCATTATCACTGAATTTTGCGAGATCTCTGGATATACTATAAATAGGGATAAATCGGAATTAATGTGGTTGACACCAGAAAATAAAACTCCTTTGACAGGATTCCAATTTAAGATAGTTAAGGACCAATTCAAATATTTGGGAATCAAAATGACCACTAATCCTAACATATGGTACGAAAATTTTAGACCGCTAATTGGGGAAATTATTAACCAACTCACTTCATGGAGATCTCTCCCAATATCGATCTCGGGTAGGGTCAAACTGATTAAAATGATTGTCTTCCCAAGGCTTTTTTATGTGTTCCAGATGCTACCAGTTCTGTTGGGAAGAAAAGATTTGGGGTTACTTAATTCCAAGATATTAGATTTTATATGGGCGGGGAAAAAACTTAGGCCTAGATTTAGAGTTTGGCGGTAGCCGTGAAAACCAGCGTTAGAGGCTCCTAACGCTGGTTTTGGGCTACCGCCGGTATTTGGAGTCAGTCAGGAAAGGGTCTAACGCTCACTTTCCAGCCGCGACTTTTCCATAACGCAGATCCCCTTACGTCAATTGCGTATCCTATCTTTTCAATGGGATCTTTCTAACTCCGGTATTTAGAGTCGTGGCTGAAGTGAGCGTTAGAAATCTAACGACAAAACTCCAGCCACAGAAAAAGTCAGTAGTTAAGAGCTTTCTGGGCTAACGCCGGTTCATAAAGCTCTTAACTACTGTGCTCTAAAGTACACTAACACCCATAAACTACCTATGTACCCCTAAACTGAGGTCCCCCCACATAGCCGCCACTATATTTAAATTTTCAGATTGAGCTCGCATTCTATTGGCTGTTCCGATCAGCCAATAGAATGCGAGCTCAATCTGATTGGCTGATCGGATCAGCCAATCGGATTGAACTTGAATCTGATTGGCTGATTCCATCAGCCAATCAGAATTTTCCTACCTTAATTCCGATTGGCTGATAGAATCCTATCAGCCAATCGGAATTCGAGGGACGCAATCTTGGATGACGTCCCTTAAAGGAACCGTCATTTGTCGGGAAGTCGTCGGAAGAAGAAGATGGGTCCGCGGTGGAGGTCTTCAAGATGGAGCCGGTCCTCATCGGATGAAGATAGAAGATGCCGCTTGGATCAAGATGGTTGCCGGTCCAGATCGCCTCTTCTTCCCGGACAGGATGAAGACTTTGGAGCCTCTTCTGGACCTCTTCAGCCGCCGGATGATGGATGTCTAGCCCCCGCTTGGGCTTGGATGAAGATTTTGGAGCCAGGATGGATCGGTGTGATACCCGGCGAGGTGAAGACAAGGTAGGAAGATCTTCAGGGGCTTAGTGTTACGTTTATTTAAGGGGGGTTTGGGTTAGATTAGGGGTATGTGGGTGGTGGGTTGTAATGTTGTGGGGGGGGGTATTGTATGTTTTTTTTTACAGGCAAAAGAGCTGAATTCTTTGGGGCATGCCCCGCAAAGGGCCCTGTTCAGGGCTGGTAAGGTAAAAGAGCTTTGAACTTTTGTAATTTAGAATAGGGTAGGGCATTTTTTTATTTTGGGGGGCTTTGTTATTTTATTAGGGGGCTTAGAGTAGGTGTAATTAGTTTAAAATTGTTGTAATTTTTTTCTAATGTTTGTAAATATTTTTTTATTTTTTGTAACTTAGTTCTTTTTTATTTTTGTACTTTAGTTAGTTTATTTAATTTTATTTATTTGTAGGAATTGTATTTAATTTATTTATTGCTAGTGTAGTGTTAGGTTTAATTGTAGATAATTGTAGGTAGTTTATTTAATTAATTTATTGATAGTGTAGTGTTAGGTTTAATTGTAACTTAGGTTAGGATTTATTTTACAGGTAATTTTGTAATTATTTTAACTATTTTAGCTATTAAATAGTTCTTAACTATTTAATAGCTATTGTACCTGGTTAAAATAAATACAAAGTTACCTGTAAAATAAATATTAATCCTAAAATAGCTATAATATAATAATAATTTATATTGTAGCTATATTAGGGTTTATTTTACAGGTAAGTATTTAGCTTTAAATAGGAATAAGTTATTTAATAAGAGTTAATTTATTTCGTTAAATTTAAATTATATTTAACTTAGGGGGGTGTTAGTGTTAGGGTTAGACTTAGCTTTAGGGGTTAATACATTTATTAGAATAGCGGTGAGCTCCAGTCGGCAGATTAGGGGTTAATGTTTGAAGTTAGGTGTCGGCGATGTTAGGGAGGGCAGATTAGGGGTTAATACTATTTATTATAGGGTTATTGAGGCGGGAGTGAGGCGGATTAGGGGTTAATAACTTTATTATAATAGCGGTGCGGTCCGCTCGGCAGATTAGGGGTTAATAAGTATAGGCAGGTGGAGGCGACGTTGTGGGGGGCAGATTAGGGGTTAATAAATATAATATAGGGGTCGGAGGTGTTAGGGGCAGCAGATTAGGGGTACATAGGGATAATGTAAGTAGCGGCGGTTTACGGAGCGGCAGATTAGGGGTTAATAATAATATGCAGGGGTCAGCGATAGCGGGGCGGCAGATTTGGGGTTAATAAGTGTAAGGTTAGGGGTGTTTAGACTCGGGGTACATGTTAGGGTGTAAGGTGCAGACATAGGAAATGTTTCCCCATAGCAAACAATGGGGCTGCGTTAGGAGCTGAACGCAGCTTTTTTGCAGGTGTTAGGTTTTTTTTCAGCTCAAACAGCCCCATTGTTTTCTATGGGGGAATCGTGCACGAGCACGTTTTTGAAGCTGGCCGCGTCCGTAAGCACCGCTGGTATCGAGAGTTGAAGTTGCGGTAAATATGCTCTACGCTCCTTTTTTGGAGCCTAACGCAGCCATTCTGTGAACTCTCAATACCAGCTGTATTTAAAAGGTGCGGCCAGAAAAAAAGCATGCGTAGCTAACGCACTCCTTTGGCCGCAAAACTCTAAATCTAGGCCATAGGCAGCACCAACCCTCTGGAACTCACTTCCTCGTGCGGTCAGACTTTCCCCCAACCTCTCCTCCTTTAAACGCTCCCTAAAGACCTTCTTGATCAGGGAAGCCTATAACCAAATTAGTAACTAATGAATTCCACTTGCCTAATAGTTGCCCTCATCTAACTTCACACTAACATCATTCTTACCTTTGCAGTCCCCACCTCCTGTTTCTCACCCTCCTACCCATTTAGATTGTAAGTTCCCACGGGAACAGGGCTCCCAATTCCTCCTGTATTTGTTTGTAAAATTTTGTCTGGTGTCTCATATTGTACTGTCCTTTTATCTTTGTTACCTATGAACAGCGCTGTGGAATCTGTTGGCGCTTTATAAATAAAGGATAATAATAATAATAATAATAATATACCAAATTGATGGGCAGCTTGACACAAGGAGGACTTAGTTTACCAAACCTATGACTGTATAACTTAGCTGAAATAAGCAAATTCACATTAGATTGGCTTAGCGTCACCATGGTCTCTAGCTATGTTCCCTCACTTATCAGCCAAACAAACAAACACACAATTGAAAGACTTTGTTGTTTTTAAAGAACCCCTGAGAGCCTGGAGAAACCTTTGCCACTGGCTAAATATTCCCAACACCTATACTAAATTTTTACCTCTCAGAGGGAAATCCAGATTTTATAGCAGGCTTTACTACAGCACCTTTTCATTATATAGGCAGTGGGGAGTGACACCTAAACTATACAAGAGATGGGTACCACAGGCTACTAACACATGCCCTGAATGCAGGTTTCATGATCCTGAAATCCTGCATATGATATGGCAATGCCCGCGACTAACCACATTTTGGAAGACAGTGCTATACTGGTTATCAGGCAGATATGAATTTGAGCTGACTTTAGACAGTAAATTAATTGTTTTTCTGGACATGCCTAGAGAGATAAAAAAGTACGAGAGGTTTGTGGGCACTGCACTGCTAATTGCAAGAAGATTATAGTATTAAAACACTGGATCCTGGCCGTCCCTCCCATATTCCAAGCATTTAAAGCAACACTTATTCACCAACTCACAATAGAGCTATATGACACCACAACAGATATGACCTCTAAAACGTCTGCTTTTATGAAAAAGTGGTAATGCCTGCTGCTTACTTTGCCACAAGATCAGGTGTCTCCTCTTCTGTCGCCACAGCAAAATACAGAATTCTTTCTTCAAGCACAAATTAGGGGAGAGTGGATCTTAGACTTCAGACACTTATACAGCAGAACAAAGTGACATTTTTCATTATAGTGATGAGGATGGAGTTGGTAAATGAAAGGATACAAAGGAGGGTGCTGTCGTTCTCCGAGGACTAACTTATTTATTTATGTAACTTAAATTTATTTTACTTTATTTTCTTTGAGTTTATTGTAATTTAATTTTAAAATTTAATTTAATTTGTTTTAAAGTAATTGAGTTTTATTCACAATTCTAGGTACAACTTGTTTATTTGTGTAAACACAATTATAAGACAAAATGTACACCAAGCCAAGGACTTCTCCAATTGGATAACGAATGTACAATGAGGAAATGTGCATTGATTGTTATGTTTTGTATTTGTCAGTATTGATAAATAAAGATTATAAAAAAAAAACAAGTACACCTCCTAACTTATTTTAGCCCTACAGCCCCCCCCTACAGTCCCCTTCCTTCCCTTCTTTTTTTCTCTCTCTTCTTTCTCTCCTCCTGCCCTAGCATTATTGCTTCCTGTGTAGTTACTTATTGGTACATAATTGTTATATTCCAGGATGTTATACACATAGGCAATTACATTTCAGTAATCATCATCCAGCAATATGACCTTTAACTCCCATGTAAGGTAATAACTGAATTCTTCAATATAAATATTTGTCCTATGTTTGTGGTATTTATGGTGACTTTCTGTTTGTACCTACAACTGTAAATGACATATGATATCATTTAGAACATGATTTACCTCTTTGGCTATTTATAGATAGTTATAAGGCTGTGCTTTAAACAACCAGATTAAATTACATTATCCTATGTCTATATGTTGGACTTTTATATTTATTCACTTGGAGGAACAGACTCTTAATCCAGATGGACTTGTTTTCCAGCCTGCAAGGAAATTTCCAGTTGATATAGAAAAAAAGAAACACAAATGGGTGATTGTGTATATTGTTGTATATTGAAATCTTTAATAAAACATTAATAAAAAATAAATTAAGTATTTCACACATATATACATATTAAAAGTAAAATCTATCGGCTAGATTTAGAGTTCTGCGTTAGCCATCAAAAGCAGCGTTAAGGGGTCCTAACGCTGCTTTTGGCCGGCCGCTGGTATTTAGAGTCGTGTAGGTAAGGGTCTAACGCTCACTTTCCAGCCGCAACTTTTCCATACCGCAGATCCCCTTACGTCAATTGCGTATCCTATCTTTTCAATGGGATCTTCCTAACGCTGGTTTTTAGAGTCTTGGCTGAAGTGAGCGGTAGACCCTCTACCGACAAGACTCCAGCCGCAGAAAAAGGTCAGTAGTTAAGAGCTTTCTGGGCTAACGCCGGTTTATAAAGCTCTTAACTACTGTGCTCTAAAGTACACTAACACCCATAAACTACCTATGTACCCCTAAACCGAGGCCCCCCCACATCGCCGCCACTATAATAAATATTTTTAACCCCTAATCTGTCGACCGCACACCGACGCAACAAACATTATCCCTATGAACCCCTAATCTGCTGCCCCTAACATCGCCGACCCCTATATTATATTTATTAACCCATAATTTGCCCCCCCAACGTCGCCGCCACCTTACCTACACTTATTAACCCCAAATCTGCCGACCGGACGTCGCCGCTACTCTACTAAAGTTATTAACCCCTAAACCGCCGCACTCCCGCCTCGCAAACCCTATAATAAATAGTATTAACCCCTAATCTGCCCTCCCTAACATCGCCGCCACCTAACTTCAAGTATTAACCCCTAATCTGCCGACCGGACCTCGCCGCTACTATAATAAATGTATTAACCCCTAAAGCTAAGTCTAACTCTAACACCCCCCCTAAATTAAATATAATTTTAATCTAAAGAAATAAATTAAATATTATTAACTAAAGTATTCCTATTTAAATCTAAATACTTACCTGTAAAATAAACCCTAATATAGCTACAATATAACGAATAATTATATTGTAGCTATTTTAGGGTTTATTTTTATTTTACAGGCAACTTTGTATTTATTTAAACTAGGTACAATAGCTATTAAATAGTTATTTACTATTTAATAGCTACCTAGTTAAAATAATTACAAAATTACCTGTAAAATAAATCCTAACCTAAGTTACAATTAAACCTAACACTACACTATCAATAAATAAATTAAATCAATTAACTACAAGTACCTACAATTACCTATAATTAAATAAACTAAACTAAATTACAAAAAACCCCACTAAATTACAAAAAATAAAAAAAGATTACAAGAATTTTAAGCTAATTACACCTACTCTAAGCCCCCTAATAAAATAACAAAGCCCCCCAAAATAATAAAGGTCCCTACTGTATGCTAAATTAAAAAGTAACCAGCTCTTTTACCAGCCCTTAAAAGGGCTTTTTGCGGGGCATGCCCCAAAGTAAACAGCTCTTTTGCCTGTAAAAAAAAACCACAATACCACCCCCCAACATTACAACCCACCACCCACATACTCCTACTCTAACCCAAACCCCCCTTAAATAAACCTAACACTACCCCCCTGAAGATCTCCATTCCTTGAGTCGTCTTCACCCAGCCGGGCACCCATGGACCAAAAGATGACATCCGGAGCGGCAGAAGTCTTCATCCTATCCAGGCAGAAGAGGACATCCGGACCGGCAGACATCTTCATCCAAGCGGCATCTTCTATCTTCATCCATCTGACGAGGAGCGGCTTCATCTTCAAGACCTCCGGCGCGGAGCATCCTTCCAGACCGACGACTACCCGACGAATGAAGGTTCCTTTAAGGGACGTCATCCAAGATGGCATCCCTCGAATTCCGATTGGCTGATAGGATTCTATTAGCTAATCGGAATTAAGGTAAGAAAAATCTGATTGGCTGATTGAATCAGCCAATCAGATTCAAGTTCAATCGGATTGGCTGATCCAATCAGCCAATCAGATTGAGCTTGCATTCTATTGGCTGATCGGAACAGCCAATAAAAAGAGGTAAAAGAGCTGGTTACTTTTTAATTTAGAATAGGGTAGGGACCTTTATTATTTTGGGGGGCTTTGTTATTTATTAGGGGGCTTAGAGTAGGTGTAATTAGCTTAAAAGTTTTGTAATCTTTTTTTATTTTTTTGTAATTTAGTTTAGTTTATTTAATTGTAGGTAATTGTAGGTACTTGTAGTTAATTGATTTAATTTATTTATTGATAGTGTAGTGTTAGGTTTAATTGTAACTTAGGTTAGGATTTATTTTACAGGTAATTTTGTAATTATTTTAACTAGGTAGCTAGGTAAGTAAACAACTATTTAATAGCTATTGTACCTAGTTTAAATAAATACAAAGTTGCCTGTAAAATAAATATAAATCCTAAAATAGCTACAATATAATTATTCGTTATATTGTAGCTATATTAGGGTTTATTTTACAGGTAAGTATTTAGATTTAAATAGGAATACTTTAGTTAATAATATTTAATTTATTTCGTTAGATTAAAATTATATTTAATTTAGGGGGGTGTTAGGGTTAGCTTTAGACTTAGCTTTAGGGGTTAATACATTTATTATAGTAGCGGCGAGGTCCGGTCGGCAGATTAGGGGTTAATACGTGAAGTTAGATGGTGGTGATGTTAGGGAGGGCAGATTAGGGGTTAATACTATTTATTATAGGGTTTGCAAGGTGGGAGTGCGGCGGTTTAGGGGTTAATACATTTATTAGAATAGCGGCGAGGTCCGGTCGGCAGATTAGGGGTTAATAAGTGTAGGTAAGGTAGCGGCAACATTGGGGGGGCAGATTAGGGGTTAATAAATATAATATAGGGGTCGGCGATGTTAGGGGCAGCAGATTAGGGGTACATAGGTATAATGTAGGTTGCGGCGGTGTACGGAGCGGCAGATTAGGGGTTAATAGTATAATGCAGGTGTCAGCGATAGCGGGGGCGGCAGATTAGGGGTTAATAAGTGTAAGGTTGTTAGGTGCAGACTTAGAAAGTGTTTCCCCATAGGAAACAATGGGGCTGCGTTAGGAGCTGAACGCTGCTTTTTTGTTTTTTTCAGCCCAAACTGCCCCATTGTTTCCTGTGGGGGAATCGTGCACGAGCACGTTTTAGCTGCTTACCGCTACCGTAAGCAGCGCTGGTATTGAGGGTTGAAGTGGCGGTACATTAGGCTCAACGCACCCTTTTTGGAGCCTAACGCAGCCCCTCAGACAGCTCTAAATACCAGCGTTGTTTGGAAGCAGCGGTAGGAAAAAAAGCGGCATTAGCTACGCGGGTCTTTACCGACAAAACTCTAAATCTAGGCCATTGTTTTTTATTAAATTAAACGTGTAAGTGTTTCAAAGGGGTATGGTATACGGCAAGGTATTGGAATGGGAAGGAAACTTCTACTGATACATCTGGGTCCCGCTGCTGATTGGATCAATGGCAGTTTGTGCTCGGAATCCAGCAGTATGTTTAAAGGGATACTGAACACATTTTTTTTCTTTCATGATTCAAATATAGAGGTCAATTTATCAAGCTCCGTACAGAGCTTGATGCCCTGTGTTTCTGGCGAGCCTTCACGCTCGCAGGAAACTGAAGTTATGAAGCAGCGGTCTAAAGACCGCTGCTCCATAACTTGTCCGCCTGCTCTGAGGCCGCGGAGAGAAATCAACCCGATAGAATACGATCGGGTTGATTGACACCCATGCTAGCGGCCAATTGACCGCAAATCTGTAGGGGGCGGCATTGCACCAGCAGTTCACAAGAACTGCTAGTGCAATGATAAATGCCAACAGCGTATACTGTCAGCATTTATCGCTGTGCGGCAGACATGATACGCTACATCATATCATGTCCGCTCGCACCTTAATAAATTGACCCTATAGCATGCAATTTTAACTACACCAATCAGCAAGCGCTATCCAGGTGCTGAACGAAAGATGGGCTGGCTCCTAAGCTTACATTCCTGCTTTTTCAAATAAAGTTACCAAGATAACAAAAAAAAAATGATAATAGGAGTAAATTAGAAAGTTGCTTAAAATTGCATGCTCTAACTGAATAATAAATTGGGTTCAGTTTCCCTTTAACTCCTTTAGGGTGTTGCAGCATCGCTAGTGATAAAATGACATGCTATAACAAATTAGAGCATGTCATTTTGTCATAGGTTGGCCATGTTTTCCAGGACACTTATGAGTTACACATGCTGCAGGGTAAGCAGGGGACACACACACATGTATTGCGCCTCTGGACATTACATGACTAGTGCTAATGAACAGCACAATGCATGTTCCTCCCTGCACACCCTGCAGCATGTGTAACTCATAAGTGTCCAGGTAAACATGGCCGAGCGGCAACCCTATTTTGTCACTACAATAGCCCTTTAAGCATCAAAAAGGAAAAAGTAGCTCTTAACAGCTGCTGACAAATTACTCATTATTTATAGTTTGCAAGGGACACTAGTGTTTAAATAAAAAGCTCTAACAAATGAGATCATTTTGTACATTTTTGTCATAATGTCCCACACACATTACTCTGCTTACAAATTCTGTATCTCTCTTTAGGTAAGAGGTTCACTTGCAATGAATATTATTAGTTCAGTGGTTGCTGTTGCTGCAATTGGACTTTTTTGCACAGATATTGGATACTATCAATATAATTACCACAGTTGCTATTGGGAAGAATATCCAAACTCCTGTTATTTCTTTGCAGACAGTGTCCTGGTAAGTACCTGCATACAAGAAAGTGACAATTTTATGTATAAGTAGTAGTACCGTGTCAATATAAGTTGACTTGGCAAATACAGCAGAGCAACTTAAAAGTACATAAACCCCTAATTTAGTTCATGAATCAGATAGAGAATACAATTTAAACAACTTTCCAGTTTACTTATATTATCAAATTTGCTTCATAAATTTGGTATCCTTTGTTGAAGAAGCAGCAATGCTTTACTGTGAGCTAGCTAAATTCATTGAATGACAAGAGGCATATATGTGCAGCCACCAATCAGCAGCTAGATCCTAGTAGTGCACAACTGCTCTTGAGCCTATCCAGGTATGCTTTTCATCAAAGGATACCAAGAGAATGAAGCATATTAGATAATATAAGCTCATTAGAAAGTTGTTTAAAATTAAGTGCTCTATCTGAATAATAAAAATAAGAATTTTGACTTTCCTGTCCCTTTAAAGGGACACAGTATACTGTAAACTTGTTTTTCCCTTAATGTATTTCCAATGTCTTGTTATACCAGCTGCAGAGTATAAAATGTAAGAAGAATTGCATTTTTAGGTTTATTTGTGTATATGAAACTGTTGGTTTTATGCTTTGAAACTACAGCGTATTACAATGGTTTGAGCTTGTATGTACACACATATGCTTCCTTATTTTATATCTTTCTGGAAAATCTGTCTCGAAAATCAGTTTGACCCTACCTAGGTTGAGCTTTCTTAAAAGAATAGAAAATGAACAAAGTGAATGTGATGATAAAAATAAAATGGAAAGTTATTTAAAATTGCATGCCCTATCTGAATCATGAAAGTTGAATTTTGACTAGACTGTCCCTTTAAGTTTCACTGTACGTTCATCAGATTTCATACAATTTAAAATCTCCCCACTGAAAAGCTGACATAACTGATAGCCTTAAAAGAGGTATCAAAGTATGAGTATTGTTCTTTTTTAAAATTAGAAATTTACAGTGATGTTCCTCCATTGAAATGCCCATGAAACTCCCACGGAACGCTTATGTATTCGTTATGTCTGCAATCTACCTTCTTAAAGGGACAGTAAACACCAAAAATGTTATTGTTTAAAAAGATAGATAATTCCTTTATTTACCCTTCCCTAGTTTTGCATAACCAACACTGTTATAGAAATATAATTTTTACTTCTGTGATTACCTTGTATCTAAGCTTCTGCAGACTGCCTCCTTATCTCTCTTTTGACAGATTTGCATTACAGGTAATTAGTGCTGACTCTTAAATAACTCCACAGTAGTGAGCACAATGGCATGGCACACATGAACTAGCGCTGTCTAGCTGTGGAAAAACTGTCAAATGCATTCAGATAAGAGGTGGACTTCAAGGGTTTAGAAATTAGCATGTGAGCCTGCCTAGGTTTAGCTTTCAACTAAGAATACCAAGAGAACAAAGCTAATTTGATGATAAAAGTAAATTGGAAAGTTGTTTAAAATTACATGCCCTATCTGAATCATGAGAGTTTAATTTGTACTTTACTGTCCCTTTAATAAAGTAAAAAAAGCACCTTACTAGTGAACCTATGAGAGCTGTGGAAATGTGGATATTTTATACATGTATACACATTGTTTTATGCACATGTATAGTATTGTATAATGCTATATTATGTTTTTAAGTTTTGTCATCATTTAAAACATCATGTTATTTGTTTTTGTTGCGTTTTTCCCCCTTTTTTTTAGGAAGAAGATTTAGGGCTAGATTACAAGTTGAGCGCAAAATATCGCTTTCACGAAAGTGATATTTGCGCTCTAGTTAGTAATATCAGCGCACACAAATGTGCACTGGTATTACAAGTTAGGTGCAATGCGAACACGACCTCACGTTCTCATTGTACGGAAGCTTTGCGTTCATGAGAGCACGCTTCCATAGGATCCAATGGGAGCCTCATTCTCATGCCGTCAGAAACGGCATGAGAACTAGCGCAGTGAAGGGGTAAGTCATTAAGTCATGCATCGATAGGCAGCAAATATAAATATATATGTATATTAATATATACAGTACATATATATTTGTGTGTTAATGTGTGTATATGTAAATATATATGTATGTAAGCATAATATAGCATATACTTATATATTTACTGAAAACACACAGTCCCCATAGACCGCAATGTAAAGGCACTTTTCAGCCCCTTATAACTGCTTTTTGCAGTTATATTTTAAAGTCATATTTAAAAAAAATAAAGATGCTTATTTTTTTTATTTTAAAAAAAAAAAACACACTTTATTTTTGGGGCAATTAGGGGAGATTTACAAAATTAACCAGAGATCTGATCTCTGATTAATTTTCTAAACACCAATTGCTACCGTGAGCTCAAGCTTGTAATAGCTGGTTATTTATAGCACGCTCATAAACAGGCAAATTTTCCTATTTACGAGCGTGTGATAAATTAGTGTTGCACTTATAATCTAGCTCTTAACAGTGCGGTCACAATATTACATACAATATAAAACATATAAATAATATAGTGTACTTACAGTATATACAATATTCCCACATTCCTCCAGCTCCTATATATTATTCATGTTCTAGTTTTACTGTTGTATTGTAACAAAAGGAGTTGTGTTTCTGTTGACAAATGTAAAGTTTACTGCCGTTCAATACCGTCTACCAGGGGTCAGCAACCTTCGGCTCCCAGATGTTTTGGAACTACATTTCCCACAATGCTGAGACACTCTTTAGGCTATCTGAGCATCATGGGAAATGTAGTTCCAAAACATCTGGGAGCCGAAGGTTGCTGACCCCTAAACGGATCATTTACATTACACCTTTAATGTAGGTAGCAATGCTACTTTTAAAATCCATGTCTTTTTTTTCAGGTTATTAGATGGACTGCTCTTGCCTTTTTGCTTGTAGCCACTCTCCTGCAGTTTTGTGTATCAGTTTCATTATCAGCTTTTGGATGCCGGGCCCTGAGCCATAAAGATGTCATTCCACCCCAGGTAAGAGGTGTCTGTTGTTTGTTGTTTATTGTGTAAGATAGGCCACCCATTACAGACAATCAGAATAATTTCTGTAAAAAGTGACTTACATAACTTTTTATAGAGGCTTCATATTCGAATCTATTCCAATCTGTTAGAAAACTCCACAATATCTCACTTATCACAAGATTTTCAAATGCATTTGTTGTGTGCTAACACTTCTTATACATTGCTTGGTGACAGCTCAGCAGCGATATTCCAATCCATCAAATTGCTCAGCATTTTCACAAAATGTTTGAACTTATCAAAATCAACAGCTTTGACCTACTGAAAACATGCTTGATCCTTTTTTGGAGATTCACATTAAGATCCCCCCTATATGAAAAGTAACGCTACCAGTTTTCAACATTGCACAGGAATTTTCTTATGCAGCCCTGTATCCTGCTCTCGCTCAACCAATTGCTGGAAAGCAGGGCTTGCCAATCTTCCTGGAAGCATATTTGACATTCACAACTTCAGGTTAAAGGGATACTAAACCCACATTTTTTTTCTTTAATGATTCAGATAGAGCATGCAATTTTAAGCAACTTTCTAATTTACTCCTATTATCAATTTTCTTCATTCTCTTGGTATCTTTCTTTGAAAAGCAGGAATGTAAGCTTAGGAGCCGGACCATTTTAAAATCAGAACCTGGATAGCGCTTAGTGATTGGTGGCTAAATGTAGCATTACTGGATGAGCACATCTTAGCCAATGACAAAAGCCATATGCATGTAGTCACCAATCAGCAGCCAGTAATACTACCAAACCCTAGACAGAAATCCCACTATGACATACTAAAGAGAATTACCTTTTGGACAATGACTTAGAGAATGTTTTTTTTTTAATCAAGATACCTTTGCTTTTCTGATGGTGGATTATCCACAAATACCTATCTACTACCACCTTCCAAACATCCACAAGTCCTTAGATAACATACAAGGATGCCTCATCATAAGTGGGATTGGATCCCTTTTAGAGCCTCTGTCACAGTGGCTAGATGCACTGCTACAGTCATTAGTAGTAAGGCAGCCGAGTTACCTAAGAGACACTAATCACGTTTTACAGCTGCTAGAAAAAATCAAGTGGCGTAGTGACTTTGGCTGGCTATCGATGCTGTGGCACTGTGCACATCCATACCCCACAAATGTGGCCTGGAAGCTATCAAGCAGACATTGTATTATGATACTAATTTCACCCCACAATTTAGAGTACATCCTTAGGGGGATATTTATCAGAGGTCTGGCGGACCTGATCCGACAGTGCTGATCAGGTCCGCCAGACCTAGCTGAATGCGGAGAGCAATACGCTCTCCATATTCAGCATTGCCCCTGCAGATTCGTGGCCAATCGGCCGCCAGCAGGGAGGTGTCAATCAACCCAATCGTACTCGATCGGTTTGATTTTTGGCGATGTCTGTCCGCCTGCTCAGAGCAGGCAGACAGGTTATGGAGCAGCGGTCTTCAGCGAGTCTGCAGGCTCGCCAGAAACAAGGGCTTTCAAGCTCCATTCGGAGCTTGATCAATGGGCCCCTTAGAGTCACAGCCTTTCTCCTAACCCACAATTTCTTCGAATTTGAACAGACATTTTATTTGCAAAAGTGAGGCACCGCCATGGGTGCTAAATTTGCGCCTTCTTTCGCAAATTTGTTTTTGAGTATTTGGGAAAGAAAATATATTTTTGGAGGAGAAGAAAAATACAGACACATGCGCAGTGGCACTCTGACAGGTCCGTTCAAAATTTCGGAGATGTGTAAAGGCGGGCCTGTCAGAGCGAGTGTCTGGAGGCTATGGGGTATATTTATCAAAGGTCTGGCGGACCTGATCCGACAGTGCGGATCAGGTCCGTCAGACCTTGCTGAATGCGGAGAGCAATACGCTCTGCGTATTTAGCATTGCACCAGCAGCTCTTGTGAGCTGCTGGTGCAACGCCGCCCCCTGCAGATTCGGCTGTCAATCAACCCGATCATACTCGATCGGGTTGAATTGCAGTGATGTCTGTCCGCCTGCTCAGAGTAGGCGGACAGGGTTATGGAGAAGCGGTCTTTAGACCGCTGCTTCATAACTGCTGTTTCTGGCGAACCTGCAGGCTCGCCAGAAACACGGGCCCTCAAGCTCCATCCGGAGCTTGATAAATGGGCCCCTATGTCGGGTCGTGGCCCACCAGCAAGGCCGTTGTGGCTCGGTAGTGGGTCGCGGCCCGGCTGTTGAGAAACACTGGCCTAGAGTACAATATATACAATTTCAATTTTGTAATAATGAAAACCAGCAATTGGGCAAATTTACCAGATATTCTCTGTGTAATATTTAGGATAGAGAGGTACCAAAAATTATCTTTATGCAAGATAAATAATGTATGATACCGTATAGCTTAGATTTATAGCCCTTTGTATACGCCCCTCACATACTCTCTATATTCTAAGATATTTAAGTTACCCAAAATACTCATTGAGAGATATCTATGTATAACACCACTCACTGATTATATCTTTGTTCAGTATATACACCAACTATTAAAATAAGTAACACTCGGTCAGTACTTGAGTATTCAATTAGATGATAGAGGGTACCATATGGAAAATTAGCCTCATTGTACTTGTCTCCTATACGTAAAGTGTATTTATGCTAATCAAGGACTAGAGATTACAAAGTGAGATCTTATACATAGTACGCTAATACAATAATTGGCAATACTGATTTCTCCTTATTTAGACAATTGCCTGATTTACCCTGTAAACAGCATACCTTCTAGTATTTAAAAAATCCATTGATTAACTTAATACTTAAGCATTAAACTATACAGTATTAAACAATATCCCATGATACATTTATCTCAGCTGATTAACTTATAACAGCATAAGGTGTAGGATAATTCCAGCATGTCCTCCATAGGGCATTCCTGATTTAACTACTTTAGGGAGAGTTTATATGCAAAAAATAATTTAAACTCTTAATGTGAACTTTAGTATTCAATAGCAGTAATATTTCTCTTCCCAAAGACTTATTTTATTTAATCCTCAGATATCCTTGATGTCCTTGCATCTGGCAACTGTCCCTTTAAGCAAATTCAGGTTTGAGTAAAGTCACAAATTGTACACATATTTAACCATTCACAATCTCCCCTCTTACCCACACAAAAAAAGTCACACAATATCTGCCAAACAGGGCCGGACTGGGACCAAAAAGAGGCCCGGGCATTTTAGGTCAAAGAGCCCCCCCCCATACCATTTCTTATTTAATTTTGTCAAATGGTTGGTATGAAAAAAATAAGTAAAATATTTAAAAAAAAAAAAAAAAAAAACACAACAAAAACCAAATAAAATAAAATAAAACAAACAGAGAAGATCAACAATGATCATCCAAGGAAGCAATAAGCAATTGAATCATTACACATACTGATTACTGATGGCTGACTCTGAATCTATAAAACTGGTTGCAGCTAGTCTAATGCAACAAAATAAAGTTTACTTCATTGAATTAGGCTAAGTACAACTGGTTTTATAGATTCTGACAGTCACTGACTTGCTTATTGCTGCCTTGGATGATCATTGATCTAATTTATAGGTCACAAAGTGTGCGTCACACTCACATAACACACATTTAGGGGTAGCTATAATGCACAAAGTATATGTCACATAACACACAGATATACGGCACAATTCAACAAAGAATATGTCACATAACACACCCATATATGGCACAAAGTATATGTCACACATTATAACACAGATATAGGGCTTAAAGTATATTGTCACAAACAGCTATAGGGCACAATGTATGTGTCACATTATAACAGATATATAGCACAAGTATTTCACATTATAAGACACAGATATAGGGCTCAAAATATGTCACATTACAACACACAGATAGGGCTCAAAGTATATATCATAACACACACAGCTGTAGGTAGGGCACAACGTATATGTCACATAATAACACACAGCTGTAGGTAGGGCACAACGTATATGTCACATAATAACACAAACAGAAACAGCTATAGGGCACAACGTATATGGTAATGTCACATAACACACAACATATTTGGCACAGTTCATTGCACAAAACTATCACAACACACATATATATATGGCACAAATAATTATGTCACTGACACTTAACACATATTGGGCAATGCATGATGATATCTTAAATTGTTTTTGCTGCCTTGGATGATTGATCATCATTAATCTCTTCAATTCAAGACTTCAAGAGATGATGATCATCCAAGGCAGCAAAAACAATTGCATTATGAGTCACTCACATACTGATATATACTGAATCAGAATATATCAGTATGTGACTGTTGTGACATGTGAATGACATATGACAGACAGTCACAGTCAGACTTATGATAGCTAGTCAGTATGTTGGGATATGTGAGTGAGGATGACATCATGACTCAGTCTCTGACAGTCTGACTCATATATATTATATAATTTATGACATAAAAATTATATAATATATATGAGTCATGATGATGCCATCACTACTCACATATCATCACAACATACTGACTGTCATAATTTATGATAATTATCATCAGACATGATTAATCTATTCTGTGACTGCACTGATTACTTACTTAGGCCTAGATTTGGAGTTTGGCGTTAGCCGTGAAAACCAGCGTTAGAGGCTCCTAACGCTGGTTTTGGCCGCCCGCTGGTATTTGGAGTCAGTGATTAAAGGGTCTAACGCTCACTTTTCAGCCGCGACTTTTCCATACCGCAGATCCCCTTACGTCAATTGCGTATCCTATCTTTTCAATGGGATCTTCCTAACGCCGGTATTTAGAGTCGTTTCTGAAGTGAGCGTTAGAGCTCTAACGACAAAACTCCAGCCGCAGGAAAATAGCAGTAGTTAAGAGCTTTCTGGGCTAACGCCGGTTCATAAAGCTCTTAACTACCGTACCCTAAAGTACACTAACACCCATAAACTACCTATGTACCCCTAAACCGAGCTCCCCCCACATCGCCGCCACTCGATTAAAATTTTTTAACCCCTAATCTGCCGACCGCCACCTACGTTATACTTATGTACCCCTAATCTGCTGCCCCTAACCCCGCCGACCCCTGTATTACATTTATTAACCCCTAACCTGCCCCCCACAACGTCGCCGCCATCTACTTAAAATAATTAACCCCTAATCTTCCGACCGCAAAGCGCCGCCACCTACGTTATCCCTATGTACCCCTAATCTGCTGCCCCTAACACCGCCGACCCCTATATTATATTTATTAACCCCTAATCTGCCCCCCTCAATGTCGCCGACACCTGCCTACACTTATTAACCCCTAATCTGCCGAGCGGACCTGAGCGCTACTATAATAAATGTATTAACCCCTAATCCGCCTCACTAACCCTATAATAAATAGTATTAACCCCTAATCTGCCCTCCCTAACATCGTCGACACCTAACTTCAATTATTAACCCCTAATCTGACGACCGGAGCTCACCGCTACTATAATAAATGGATTAACCCCTAAAGCTAAGTCTAACCCTAACTCTAACACCCCCCTAAATTAAATATAATTTAAATCTAACGAAATAAATTAACTCTTATTAAATAAATTATTCCTATTTAAAGCTAAATACTTACCTGTAAAATACATCCTAATATAGCTACAATATAAATTATAATTATATTATAGCTATTTTAGGATTAATATTTATTTTACAGGCAACTTTGTAATTATTTTAACCAGGTACAATATCTATTAAATAGTTAAGAACTATTTAATAGTTACCTAGTTAAAATAATAACAAATTTACCTGTAAAATAAATCCTAACCTAAGATATAATTAAACCTAACACTACCCTATCAATAAATTAATTAAATAAACTACCTACAATTACCTACAATTAACCTAACACTACACTATCAATAAATGAATTAAACACAATTCCTACAAATAAATACAATTAAATAAACTTGCTAAAGTACAAAAAATAAAAAAGAACTAAGTTACAAAAAATAAAAAAATATTTACAAACATAAGAAAAATATTACAACAATTTTAAACTAATTACACCTACTCTAAGCCCCCTAATAAAATAACAAAGCCCCCCAAAATAAAAAATTCCCTACCCTATTCTAAATTAAAAAAGGTAAAAGCTCTTTTACCTTACCAGCCCTGAACAGGGCCCTTTGCGGGGCATGCCCCAAGAATTTCAGCTCTTTTGCCTGTAAAAAAAAACATAAAATACCCAAGCCCCCCAACATTACAACCCACCACCCACATACCCCTAATCTAACCCAAACCCCCCTTAAATAAACCTAACACTAAGCCCCTGAAGATCTTCCTACCTTGTCTTCACCATCCAGGTTCACCGATCCGTCCTGAAGAGCTCCTCCGATGTCCTGATCCAAGCCCAAGCGGGGGGCTGAAGAGGTCCATGATCCGGTCAAAGTCTTCATCCAAGCGGGGCAGAAGAGGATCTTCCATCCGATTGAAGTCTTCATCCAAGCAGCATCCATCCGGAGCGAAGCGGCAGGATCCTGAAGACCTCCAGCGCGGAACATCCATCCGGCCCGACGACTGAACGACGAATGACTGTTCCTTTAAGGGACGTCATCCAAGATGGCGTCCCTCGAATTCCGATTGGCTGATAGGATTCTATCAGCCAATCGGAATTAAGGTAGGAATTTTCTGATTGGCTGATGGAATCAGCCAATCAGAATCAAGTTCAATCCGATTGGCTGATCCAATCAGCCTATCAGATTGAGCTCGCATTCTATTGGCTGATCGGAACAGCCAATAGAATGCGAGCTCAATCTGATTGGCTGATTGGATCAGCCAATCGGATTGAACTTGATTCTGATTGGCTGATTCCATCAGCCAATCAGAAAATTCCTACCTTAATTCCGATTGGCTGATAGAATCCTATCAGCCAATCGGAATTCGAGGGACGCCATCTTGGATGACGTCCCTTAAAGGAACAGTCATTCGTCGTTCAGTCGTCGGGCCGGATGGATGTTCCGCGCTGGAGGTCTTCAGGATCCTGCCGCTTCTCTCCGGATAGAAGACCATAGAAGATGCCGCCTGGATGAAGACTTCAATCGGATGGAAGATCCTCTTCTGCCCCGCTTGGATGAAGACTTTGACCGGATCATGGACCTCTTCAGCCCCCCGCTTGGGCTTGGATCAGGACATCGGAGGAGCTCTTCAGGACGGATCGGTGAACCTGGATGGTGAAGACAAGGTAGGAAGATCTTCAGGGGCTTAGTGTTAGGTTTATTTAAGGGGGGTTTGGGTTAGATTAGGGGTATGTGGGTGGTGGGTTGTAATGTTGGGGGGGTATTGTATGTTTTTTTTTACAGGCAAAAGAGCTGAAATTCTTGGGGCATGCCCCGCAAAGGGCCCTGTTCAGGGCTGGTAAGGTAAAAGAGCTTTTACCTTTTTTAATTTAGAATAGAGTAGGGAATTTTTTATTTTGGGGGGCTTTGTTATTTTATTAGGGGGCTTAGAGTAGGTGTAATTAGTTTAAAATTGTTGTAATATTTTTCTTATGTTTGTAAATATTTTTTTATTTTTTGTAACTTAGTTCTTTTTTATTTTTTGTACTTTAGCAAGTTTATTTAATTGTATTTATTTGTAGGAATTGTGTTTAATTCATTTATTGATAGTGTAGTGTTAGGTTTAATTGTAGATAATTGTAGGTAGTTTATTTAATTAATTTATTGATAGGGTAGTGTAAGGTTTAATTATATCTTAGGTTAGGATTTATTTTACAGGTAAATTTGTTATTATTTTAACTAGGTAACTATTAAATAGCTATTGTACCTGGTTAAAATAATTACCAAGTTGCCTGTAAAATAAATATAAATCCTAAAATAGCTACAATATAATTATAATTTATATTGTAGCTATATTAGGGTTTATTTTACAGGTAAGTATTTAGCTTTAAATAGGAATAATTTATTTAATAAGAGTTAATTTATTTCATTAGATTTAAATTATATTTAACTTAGGGGGGTGTTAGTGTTAGGGTTAGACTTAGCTTTAGGGGTTAATCCATTTATTATAGTAGCGGTGAGCTCCGGTCGTCAGATTAGGGGTTAATAATTGAAGTTAGGTGTCGGCGATGTTAGGGAGGGCAGATTAGGGGTTAATACTATTTATGATAGGGTTAGTGAGGCGGATTAGGGGTTAATAACTTTATTATAGTAGCGCTCAGGTCCGCTCGGCAGATTAGGGGTTAATAAGTGTAGGCATGTGTCGGCGACGTTGAGGGGGGCAGATTAGGGGTTAATAAATATAATATAGGGGTCGGCGGTGTTAGGGGCAGCAGATTAGGGGTACATAGGGATAACGTAGGTGGCGGCGCTTTGCGGTCGGAAGATTAGGGGTTAATTATTTTAAGTAGCTGGCGGCGACGTTGTGGGGGGCAGGTTAGGGGTTAATAAATGTAATACAGGGGTCGGCGGGGTTAGGGGCAGCAGATTAGGGGTACATAAGTATAACGTAGGTTGCGGCGGTTTACGGGCGGCAGATTAGGGGTTAAAAAAAATATGCAGGGGTCAGCGATAGTGGGAGCGGCAGATTAGGGGTTAATAAGTGTAAGGTTAGGGGTGTTTAGACTCGGGGTACATGTTAGAGTGTTAGGTGCAGACGTAGGAAGTGTTTCCCCATAGGAAACAATGGGGCTGCGTTAGGAGCTGAACGCTGCTTTTTTGCAGGTGTTAGGTTTTTTTTCAGCTCAAACAGCCCCATTGTTTCCTATGGGGATATCGTGCACGAGCACGTTTTTTAGGCTGGCCGCGTCCGTAAGCAACTCTGGTATCGAGAGTTGCATTTGCGGTAAAAATGCTCTACGCTCCTTTTTTGGAGCCTAACGCAGCATTTGTTTGAACTCTCGATACCAGAGTTAAATTTATGGTGCGGCCAGAAAAAAGCCCGCGGAGCGTTAACAGCCCATCTACCGCCAAACTCCAAATCTAGGCCCTAGGATAGTATTACTAGGGATTCTGTGTGAGCCTGAGCCAGCATTCCAGCAAATACAATTTAATAATAAATATTTTTGAAACCAACAATCATTACCTGTTCAACTGCTGATAAAAGCTGTCACAGTCAGCCAGCCCAGGCACTCAGGCTGCTTCACTCAGCCACAGGATGGAACACAGGGGGTAATAATTTGAGATTGAGAGTTACTGTCCGACTCAGTCTGCTCTGCATGCTCTTCTTCTGAATCCTCTTGAGCCACACTCACTGTCTGAGCCAGACGGTACACGTGTTTTCTGTTTCTGGGCCTCCAATATTCCCTAGTCCCCACCCACCCAGGACCAGCAGCCCAACAATAAATAGATAATATTGTTGTGCTGTGGTGCAGCCACGTGACATGGAGGAGACTGAAGTGAAGTCCATGGCACGTGTGTGTAAAATCCCCATAAAGCTGCTGTAGCCCAGCAGAGGAGAGACTCTCAGAGAAACAGTGATGACTGCTATTTTGTAGTACAAACATAATAACCTATTACTACAGGCTGCCTAAGCAGCCTGTAGTACTAGCTAGGACTGGAACTAAGTTAGTTCAAGTTACGATAGTAAATGAATCAATTATTCATCAATCATGTTATGTTAGTTTAGGTTTAGTTATATAAAGTATAGTTTAAGTTTAGTTATATATACAGTTATTATAGTAATCAATCATGTTTTACTAGTACACACCGACCATTGCCAATGCCAAGTTGCCAACTCAAAAGAAAAGGTCCTCCCAGTCTTTGTCTGAGTCTCTGAGACCAGAGTGACCTCCTACCTGCCCTGCTGAGTCGAAGCCAGCCTGCTTGAGCCACAATCAGTCTCATACTCCAACTCCACATACTCCTCGGTCGTCATCGTCGATGATCTCATCATCACATCGACCGTTACACAGCCCCAGCCCCAGGGAGGACTGGGACCCACGGCCCGGCAGTAGCAGCCAATCAGCCATTGTTTTATTTTTTCAGTTCAGGCCGCCTGAGGCCTACTCCTGGCCTCCAGTCCACACCGACACACAGGCTGCTGCGGCCCGTCCCGCAGCACTAGTCTGTCAGCCTCGCAGCATGAGCCTCTATGTCACGTGGGCCACCCGGTACGCGGCATGTGCAGCCGCGTGCAGGGCGTCTCTGGGCCGCGGCCCGCGTGTGTGAGTGTGACGTCACTCCGTCACAGTGCGTGCATGCTCAGACCCAGCCAGGCCGGAAGTCTTCCGGCGGAAGTAGTGTGCCTGTGTCACTGTGTGCGGCTCGGCTCGGCCGATCAGAATGGGAAATGGTGCCGCAGCCGCACTGGAACCCATTAGGCCAATCATGAATGAATGTTGTTTCTTGTTTGTACTAGTAGTTAGTATAATTAAATTATATAGTTAGTAAGTATGTATGTATTATTGATGAGCACTGAGCAACTTGAATCTGATCTGACTATGTTTGTGTGCTGCAGCCACCAGCAGCTTGTATGGCGGTTTAAGTGGCCCTCCCCTGTCATTGTGTGACCAAATTTTTATTAAACACTATGTATTTGTTATATTAAATATTTCCAAAGCAACAACAACAAAAAATTCTCAATTTTTTATTTTTTTTTATACCGTGTAAAGCCCCGCCCACTGTCACAGTGGGCGTGGCTAAAATACCCCTCGGCCTACCGGGCAAATGCCCGGTATGCCCTATGGCCAGTCCGGGCCTGCTGCCAAATAGCCTACAGCCTAGATGTCTAAAAAAAATTCTGTATAAAGCAGAACAGTTCAAAACAGGCATGGCAGGTGATTTGAACATGGTGTGGGATAGCGGGCTTGATAGGAAAATGAGAGCACCTAGGATGAGTTCCACTGGCCTTGACCCAACAAGTCGTAGATTTAGAGAGCTCATGATCCAGTTTAACTTTTTTGACATTTGGAGATCCCTACACCCCTTAGATAAGGATTACACTCACTTCTCCCATCCCCATTCCACATTCTCCAGACTGGATTACTTTTTCTGCCACCCCGATTCCCTGGATCTTATACGCTCCACGAGTATTTGCACCTCCCCATGGTCATATTGGATCTAGACTCTAGAAACACTACCAGATCTAGACCCATATGGAGGTTACCTCATCACCTTCTATCAGACATTCCCTTTAGGGAGGAAATTAGAAAGGAAATAAATTTCAGCCTCCACATCAACGACACTCCCGAGATCCGTGACGACATGATATGGTGGGTGTTTAAGGCCACTACTCGAGGTCTTTTCATACGCAAGCAGGCTCACCTGAGGAAACAAGCAGGCCTTTCCCTGTCCCAGGCACATTATAGGTTACGGGCTCTTGAACTCCAAAGACGCACCTCAGATACCACAGACATTGAGCTAGAGATTAGGGACCTCAGATGACACATATGCCACTTTAACCAATTTAACAAGACCCAGACTAAACTCCTTAGACTAAAGCAACTTATGTACTCAAAAGGCAACAAAGCGAATTCCCTACTCGCTAACAAACTTAGGCATCACACAGGCGCATCCTGCATCCATGAGCTTAAGCAAGGAACACAATCTTTTAGACTCCCGTCCCTAATTGGCCAGCAGTTTAATAAGTACTACTCTGAACTTTACAACATTCAAGATGAGGCGAAGTTTCGGCAGGCTCCTTCGGGAGCTATAGACCCATTCTTGCACTCCTTGAAACTCCCTACTTTAGATGAGGCCCACATTGAAAGTATTGATATCCCCATCACATGCCAGGAGGTCAAACGGGTTATCAAAAACTTGAAACCTCTTAAAGCCCCTGGTCTTGACAGTTTTACCGCAATCTTCTATAAGACATATCTTCATGAGACTACACCTATCCTGACTAGATTTTATAATCTGGCAATGGACGAGGGTAAATTTAGTAGTGAGTTTCTTGAAGCCTCCATTATTACAATCCCCAAACCAAACAAAGACCCAACTCTATGTGCTAATTACAGACCTATTTCACTCATTAACACTGATGTTAAAATATATTCAAAAATATTAGCCAATAGGTTAGCAAGATTGCTTCCAGCTCTCATTAATCCTGACCAAGTGGGCTTTATTCTTGGGAGGGAGGTTCCAGACAACACCAGGAGGTTACTCAACATACTCCTAGAGGCTAAGAAAATCAATAAGCTACTTGCTGTGCTTTCCCTTGATGCCGAGAAAGCGTTTGACCGGGTTCGATGGGAATACTTGTGGAGAGTCCTGGAAACCTTCCAGTTCCCGACGCAGATCATACAAGCAGTGCAGGCTCTGTACTCGGCTCCCACGGCCTTGGTCAGGGGACTGGGGTTTAGCTCCGATCCCTTCTCCATTTCAAACGGCACTCGGCAGGGTTGTCCCCTCTCCCCCATCCTCCTATTGAACCCTTAGCTGCTGCTATTAGAGAAGATAGGGAAATTGCAGGAGTTACACTCCACGTTACGGTTCATAAGGTGGCCCTGTTTGCCGATGACACCACAATATTCTCCTCCAAACCCCTGAGGGAGATCCCTAAGCTCCTGTCCTTGCTAGAGACATTTAGCGCCCTTTCATATTACAAATTAAACCATAATAGATAATTATACACATTTGACTTCCCTGAGGACATTCCTAAAAGCTTACACGATAAATACAAATTTATAATCAACAATACTTGTATCTCCAACTTAGGGGTCAAATTGTCCAATTCATTATCCGAAATAATAGACGATAATTATAGACCTCTTTTGGCTGAACTTCGTGCTCTAAGACAGAAGTGGAACTACAAAAACATCTCATGGTTGGGACATATAGCCGCCCTAAAGATGAGTTACCTCCCGAAATTAACATATGTGTTGAGATGTTTGCCCATCAGGGTCCCTAGAACCCTTCTTATCCAGTTCCAGAGCGCATGCACTAAGTACATTTGGCAGGGAACCCCCCCCTGAGTTGCCCATAAACTCTTGCAGTACCCCAGAATGCATGGGGGAGTGGCCTCCCCATCCATTTCCAGATATGTTGAGGCAGCCATGCTCACGCACATCTCCCAGTGGGGGTAAAAGACTCCCATAGTAAATGGAGGATGATTGAACAAGTTTCCTTGCCATATGACTTAACCCTGAGGGACCTGATATGGACGCCTCCCCACTGTAGGAGAAACCTTGCAGTAGTAAACCCAATAATTTGTGAATTCTTAGCCGCATGGGAACAATTGCGACACTATACTCAGGTAGCCCCTCATCCATCTCCAATTACTTCCATGGCTGGCCTCCTATCTGGGCTTCCAGACTCACACCCAGCATCTTGGGCCAAGCTGGGTATTCTGAGGGTCGCGGACCTTTGGTCCATGGCCCCTCGAGATGCATTTGTTACTCTGAACCAAATTGAGAGTTCCTCACCTACTCCATCATACATGAAATTTGAATATACCAGGGTTATTAGCTTTCTTTCCAGTTGGGGTTTCAAGCCCTCATTTTCCTGCCAACTAACCATATGGGAAGCCAGATGGCAACAGGGGCTTCAGTTAGGTAAACCTTTATCCCTACATTACACTATAATGGAAGGCATGACACCGGTAGACAAAGCCCTACACATTCATAAATGGGAACAGAAGTTAGACTTTACAGCACCTGCCAAGGAATGGCACCGTACACTTCTACTTATGAAAAAAGCACTACAGTGTCACCATCTACGAAACCTATATTAAATTACTAATACACTGGTACTATGTTCCAACACAGCTTTCCGCAATCTTTCCTACGACCTCCCCGACCTGCTAGAGAGACTGCTCACGCAGAGGTGACATGACTCACATATGGTGGAGCTGTCCCAAACTTAAGCCTATCTGGAGTAGGTGCTTCACCACACTTTCGAGCATGGGTATTTCCCTTCCTAGAACCCCAGAGATAGCCTTATTTCAATTAGGCACTTGTATACTGTCCAGACATTATGCCACACTCTGCATATACCTTTTCTCAGCTGTCAAACTTAATATAGCCAGATCATGGAAAAGAGCGCATACCCCAGGGGGTCAGATATTGTCCTAAAAATGGCATACATTTATTCCATGGAAAAAAACATATACTACAACATGGGAAGGTCTGACTTCTTTGAACTAGTGTTTAGACGGAATGGAAGAGTAGATTTGACACCTCATGGCTCCCTAGCTTTGAGACCTATGCCAATAGGAAGTGCCCATTGTCCCACATCTGTTCTGACAGGCCTGAAAATCCCACCTTAGGCCTTGTCCCCCTTATCTCAGTTCCCCAATCCCCCCTTAAGACCCTTCCCCCTATTCCCTTCCCCCCCCCATCCCCTTCATTTCTGAATAAGTATAGACGATTCCAATCGCCCCTCTTGGGAGTATGAGGGTGAGCTGGGATCTCTATTTACATATTGTTTATATCTGTAGTCATTATATTTGTTATATTATATCGCAACGATTGTATTTAAATGAGAATCTGAAAATGTAGTATGCTTTGGTCTTACAGTTGTTGTACTTATTTATTTTTGGAAAAACAAATAAAATATTTACAAAAAAAAAAAAGTCACACAAATTCTTAACCCGCCAAAATTCACTCAAACAAAATGGCTGCCGTTATATAAAAAAAGCACATTTCATCACACTATTTCAACTAAAACATGACTGTTAACTTCCCCCAAAAGTTAAATTAAAATGAATTCCTTTCTTAGGGCCTGATATTCAAAAGCTCTCCACTTGATGATGGGAAAAGTCGCTACAAAAATGTTAGAAACACAAATTTTCATTTGAAAGAGATTTATCTCACTATACAGAGTTCTTAATTTGAGATGGAGAGACACGTACAGTACAATTTAAGGTCTAAAAAAAAATCCCAAAGTTTTTGCATGGAAATGTATATCCGCATTCCTCGCTTTCAGTTCCTTTACTGTTCAACAGTGCACTGTTGTCTTGATGTACTCTTGTCCTATGGATGTACCGGATTGGTCTCCGGTTTCCTCGGTGGAGAGATGGAATTATAACTTTCAAGTTACCAGGTGATTTCTTCGTCCTTTCTTAATCACAAAGGCTCGGTCTTTGTTTTCCTCCTGAGATCCATCCGGTACATCCATAGGACAAGAGTACATCAAGACAACAGTGCACTGTTGAACGGTAAAGGAACTGATAGCGAGGAATGTGGATATACATTTCCATCCGCTCAAGGTATTATTAGGCCTTAAGGCTGAAGATTCACGTAAGTTGCACGTGTTTTAATGCTTAGATACTCCTTTTTTGCTTTCCAATAACTGACACGCTAAAATAGCAATCTTTAACCCTATACAGTCACCTTTAAGCCCACTTGCTATCATCACATTATGACTGTTTTTTCACTATGTCCATCAGTTCTAGGACTGGACTATAACCTTGCGGTTACTTTACTTACCAAGTCTGGGCAATCCAACATTATCCAATACCAACTTTTTAGTAACTCTTACACATTTCTTGATTACAGACAGGAATCAGTAAGGTCACCTTGCAGTAAAGACTGGTGCTTGCAGAGATCTGAATGGACCTTATGTTGTAGCAGCAAGTTGCACTTTCTTATCAGTCCACTTACTCAAGACTCATTTTATAGCAGGCTTGAGCTTAGCACTTCCATAATGGTGTAGACAGAGAAAAACAGAAAAAGCCTACTGTAAATATCTGAGCAGAATCATGCCAAAATAAGGTGTAGCCCTTTTTCTTCTTTTCCTTCCTCCCACCACCTCACTTGCTAGAGGTTCCAGCGACACTTTGAAAAAAAAAAATCAGGTTACTCTGTCTAATCATCCGACCTGTGATCTTATACTTTGGGCAATAGCATAGGCACTATTCATGCACCTTTTAACATAAGTCCCATATGGATATGCTGTGATCACAAATAGGTACAGTCCTACCTTCATGTGGGTACTTCCCTTTGATTTCTTTTTAGGACGCTCCAGTAACTCAGGTTACTCAGGTGCTGCCGCTCCTACCCCGGAGACTGTCACCCCCTGCAGATTCCTCTACATGGACCACGGTATAACCTGGAGCCATGATTCCCCTTTTAATCGTTGGCGACTGTACCTATAGCCTCAAATGCCTCACTGCATTCAGGTCAGCTCTTGGTTGTGGTGAACTGCCGGAGGATCAGGCCTGCGGCTCTTCTCATGTATCGCTTCCGCTTGGTCGAGTGCTTGTCTTTCCGGCAATGTTCCGTCTTAAGTAGGAATTGTGCAGGAGCTGGTTTGTTCGCACTAGCTGGCGCTCCTCATCAGGCTAACAGTGTGCATGACGTCATCCACCAGAAGCCTGTTTTCACGCTCTTATCTAAGTTCTTTTGACAGACTTGCATTTTAGCCAATCAATGCTGACCCATAAATAACTCCACGGTAGTGAGCACAATATTATCTATATGGCACACATGAACTGGAATTGTATGGCTGTGAAAATCTGTCAAAATTCACTAAAATAAGAGGCAGCCTTCAATGGCTTAGAAATAAGCATATGAGCCTACCTAGGTTTAGCTTGCAACAAAGAATACCAAGAGAACAAAGCAAATGTGATGGTAAAAGTAAATTGGAACGTTGCTTAAAATTGTATGCCCTATCTGAATCATAAAGTTTAATTTTGACTAGACTGTCCCTTTAAGTGAATAAAAAACAACAGTGAACTGATTAGTCGGCATGTTTTACCTTTATTTTTTGTTTTACTATAAACAACTAGAAATCAGATTAAAACAATATAGTAGGTTATGTTACACTGTTTCTTTATGTCACTTTATGATATTAGATGTCACATTATATCAGTCATACTGTCATTTTATATAATATTGGATCACATCATATCACATCTTGCTGTTTCCACTCTCCCCCCACTAGGTGTTTGTGATACCAAATACAGGAATCAATTCTCCTCCATTGGCATCTGAAAATCAAAATAGAAATGATATCCCCCAAAGAAATGACTTTCAGGTTGCAGAGACTTCAACATATTCCCCACAAGCAACAGGAAATCCAAGATTACCTAACACTGACTACAATATGGAGAACCGAAGCACTCCTTCTCTATATCCCTCTTATCCCTCATATAACATGAGACAGAATTAATAGCATTGTCCTATCACTCATGCCATCAGATCTGGATAGGAACAAGGATGAGAATGATCAGAGAGGAATACTGTGGTCCTGAGATTACCCAAGATGCCGTAAAATGGTTCAGCTGTAACTGGTGCATCTCTGGTGTTTATAACTGGACCCACTTATAACACATACTTCAGATTTTAGATTGTGTTTAAATCAGCCTCCCTTTTATAGTAATCTGTTCTTATAAAAAACAAGGTTGTGAAATGCAAAGATGAATGTTAAAACATGGTTGCTTAAAACCACTCTGTTTTTTTAACACATGCAGAATTTCCTGTGCACTTAGAGAGAGCAAATGGTACAAACTGCATGAGTTGCCTTGCATGTGTTAAAGGGACAGTCTACACCTTAGTTATGTTAAAGTCTTACTTTAGATTAAGCTGCAAATTTCCTCCTGCACACTATCTATATCATGCAGAAGTAACAGTAAAAAAGTTATTTTAAATTACTATTGTTTATGGTCACTTTGAAATGGCTGCCAAGCTCCGCCCACTGATGACATCACAATCAGGGCTGCATATATGCTCTCTACTGAATAACATTGACAGTATGTTGAATCCAATTAGTGAGTCTTTTGTAACTAGTGAAGCCTTAAATGCAGCCCAGATCGTAATGTCATCAGTGGGCTAAGCTTGGCAGCCATTTCAAAGTGACCAGAAACAATATTCATTTTAATATACATGTTTTACTCTTACTGCTGCATGATATAGAAAGAGTGCAGAAGGATATTTGCAGCTTAATCTAAAGTAAAACTTTAAGATGAGTAAGGTATAGGCTGTCCCTTTAAGCAGTCTGTGGTAAGGTAAGGTTTGATTGGCAGCTAGCTCTGCACAGTTGGAGTCAATGTTCTGTTGAGTGGATTTTTACCTAATTTATACCAGATTCTGCATGAGTAAAGTGGGTATCCAGCAATAAGAATAAGCAACAGAAAATTACAGACCCCAGGCACCAGTTACAGCAACTCCCCTTGTTTGTATCTGTAAGAACCTTCACATTGTAAGATCCAGAACTACCTCTGTATGTTTTAGGATGTGTTAAAAATAAATTATTAAGCATTTCTTCTATGTGTTTTCTATGTTAAATTGTTATATAAAAACTCAGGCATTTGTTAAATAGCATTTGTTTGTACAAAATACCGCTGTTCCTCTATTAGACAACATCAAAAGGCACCATTGCCTCCAGCATCTTGTACTGCTCTTTGAATTACTAGGGGGCAGATTTCAGATTGTCTATTGGCACCTAGCGAATCCAAACAGACTCCATTTATTATATGACAGATGACCAAGGATCACTTATCCGCCCAGCATCAATAACTGCTGCTTGAGCAATGATGCCCCCTCCCCTGCATGCTTGCTTCTAATTTTAAAGGGATATGAAGCCCAAATTTATTCTTTCATGATTCAGATAGAGCATGCAATTTTAAGCAACTTTCTAATTTATTCTTATTGTCATTTTTTCTTAATTCTCTTGGTATCTTTATTTTAAAAGCTGGAATTTAAGCTTAGGAGCCAGCCCGTTTTTGGTTCAGCACCCTGGGTGGAGCTTGCTGATTGGTGGCTTAAAATTGCAATTATCTATCTGAATCATGAAAGAAAAAAAATTGGGTTTCATATCCCTTTAAATCAGCAGTTACTCATACAAGCCTAAAACGCTAAGGCTCTGTAGCTTTATCCACTTAATAAATAGCTCTCCATCACATGTTCACATGGCGTTGGGATTTGCTGGAGTTGTTGCCTTTATTATAACCCAGAAGTGTAACAGTTAAAGGGACAGTATACACTCATTTTCATATAAATGCATGTAATAGACACTACAATAAGATGCACAGATACTGATATAAAAATCCAGTATAAAACTGTTTAAAAACTTATTTAGAAGCTCTCAGTTTAGCTCTGTTGAAAAGGTAGCTGGAAAGCCCACTGCAAGTGGGAAATAAGACACTCCCCCCTTCTTTTGCATATGAAAAGACCCTTTACACAAGCTGGAGAAGGTAACTGACGGTATTCTCATAAAACTTTGGGGCTTGGTTAGGAGTCTGAAAATCAGAGCAATGTTATTTAAAAATAAGCAAAATTATACATTTTTATAAAAAAAAATGTTTTATGGGCTTTATAAATAGATCATATACCAAACATTTATGCAAAGTTAAAATGAGTGTATAATGTCCCTTTACGTGTGATCAAGGTATATAGGTTATTTCCAGTATGTGTTGAAATGTTTTACTTTTTTCCCTTTAAGTCACATAGCTATTGAATGTAAGCCTAAAAAAGGATTATATAGAAGTGACTATTATTCAATATTTTGTTAAATGTTTATAATGCTTAAAATAATATTTTTAATTCACAATTATATAAAATATTATTTCATGTTTACCATTTATTTAAAACATCTTTTTTGAAATTTTTTATTATAAAAATGCATTACAGTAAAAACTAATGTATTTAAAAAAAAGTAATGTATACAGCCGTCTTTTGCAAGGTTTTTATGTAATAAATGGCAAAAACTTACATTAAAGGGACATGAAATCCAAATATTTCCTTTTTTATGATTTATTTAGAGCACACATTATTAAACAATTTACTTCTATTATCAAATTTTATTTGTTCTTTTTTTATCATTTGTTGAAAAGCAGAGAGGTAATCTCAGCAGCTTGCACGTGTCTACAGCACTATATGGCAGCAGAGAATGTTATACATTTCCAAGAGCACTAGATGGCAGCACTTTTTCTTTCCATGTCGTGCTCCAGACGTGTACGCTATCTAACTAGGCATCTCTTCAACAAAGAATACCATGAGAATAAAGCAAATTTGTAGGTAAATTGCAAGCTTTTTAAAAACCTGTATGCTCTATCTGGGGTCTATTTAACAAGGGCCAAATGGCCCCTGTTCCACTTGTTTCCGCACGAGCCTTCAGGCTCACCGGAAACAAGAGTTAAGAAGCAGTGGTCTTAAGACCGCTGCTCCTTAACTCATACGCCGCCTCTGAGGCGGCGTATAGCAATCCACCCGATCATGTACGATCGGGCTGATTGACACCCCTTGCAAAACTGCAGGGGGCGGTATTGCACCAGCAAATCACAAAAACTGCTGGTGCAATGATAAATGCCGACAGCATATACTGTCGGCATTTATCGATGTGCGGCGGACATGGTTCACTATAATGGATCATGTCTGTCCGCACAATGATAAATGGACCCCTACGAATCAATAAAGAAAAAAATGGGCTCTTTAATGCCAGAGTTTAAAGTAGCTGTGAAATACATATTCTGTGCTCCGCCCCAGCATACTAGGTGTAGAAGAAACAAGAAAAATGACTGCACTGCCTTAACCAGGAGCTTTTTATTTACCAACAGAAAGTGTTTAAGGTTTGAATTTCCTTTAAGAGACAGCTAAAACCAAGACTTACCTGCATTTGAGTGAGGACTTGAACTCTGGCAATAATGCATGTGCTTTGCCATAAAACTACCCTATTTAAAAAAAAAAAAAAAGATATGACACGTGGTAAAAACTTTCTATATATAAGTAACAGATACAGACAGATACACAACCTAAGCTACAATCTTTACTGCAAATTTGCAAGTAATTTCTGTATAAGCACGACCATGTTACCATAAAAAATAGAAAATAGTTATTGCCTAGAGTGTGTTGGACATGTGGTTGTCTCCTGGGCTATCTGAACATGTGATAAGCTCCTCAGCAATTTTATATTTCATAATGAGATCACAAACAGAAGTAAACTCCTGTGCTATCATGAGTTTTTAAACAAAGCTCTGGATACATTGTTTTCACTGTACATTTGTGTCAATGCCCTGATATTCAAAACCTCTCTGCTCAGGTGAGATGATATAAAATGATCCTCCAGCACTATGAGATCCCTAGCGATATTTCCAAAGGCAGATTTTGCGTTACTTCTCCAGGGGGCTTTCCCTGCATGTCTGTATGTGATGGAGAGACAAGCTCCTTGCAATATAGCTCTGCATGATGTGACAGTTCTGCTGCATTTACACTTTGTGCTTTCTGTTTTATATCACTTTACACTTCAGATTAAATTGTATTAAATTTAAACTTTGCACTTTCTATGTTGTATTTTATTTTGTATACAGCAATGTATTTAGGATTGTGATTTTTACAAATGCTGATTATAGAGCAGACTTCACAATGGCAGAACTCACTCTTCTATTAAAAGGGGAGGAACCTTGAAATCCCAGAGAGATGAGAGTTGCCTTCTATAGAATGTAATGGAGCTCTCTGGGATACAAAATTTGGGAGAGAGAAGGTAACTGGAGAACCCCTGGTGTTGTTATAAAGGCTCCATTTGCATCAATTCCAAATGAAAATTAAATGTGTTCACTATAATTTAACTTGCTTTTGTCTATATTTTAGTATATATTATTTTTCTGTTAGCTAAAATAAGTGTATTGTGAATTTTAAGCAAACTTCACTTGCATACAGCTAGCAAGACCAGTTTGTTTAAAATGCTTACAAAATGTCACAAGACTGGTGAGAGAGCTTCTGACATACCCTGGGAACTGTCCTCTACCTCCCACTTTCTGAAAGTGTCAGTTTAAGTTTGTAATGCAGCAAATTCAAGGTGCAATATAATTTGTAAAAGCTACGCAGAAATATACAAAATACGATCCTTACTTGTTCAAGTAACACAGAAGTGTAACAAAACTCTTATATCATGCAGTGCTGTATTGCACTGGGCTTGCCTCTGCTTCATATATAGAAATGAGATTAATCTCGCAGTGCTGGAGAGTTCCGCCCTTTTTCTTTTGAATATTCAGTGAGTTCAGCCTCTGTGAAGTCTAAACTACAACTTCTCTCCAAGCTGGAGAACCTTTGAATATCAGGGCCTTTATATCAAGCACACAAATGAGCTGTGAATCTATTTGTAAGAACAAGAAGGTCTCAATGGGTACATAATTAGCAACTCTTGATAAAGTTATTGGTGCCTATAATACCTAATGGACATTTGGGCCTCCATTACATATGCAGAGTCGCCCGCAAAATCCTCCACCACCAGATTTTACGCGATTTTGGAGTTACATATACGGCGTAGCATACAAGTTACGCGCAATTATTACTCCCATAGGCTAACATGGGACCGCGTCGTAAATCGGTATCCAATATCCTGCGCAAGGACTTAGGTTACCTCGCCATAAAAGGCAGCCGTAGCAGGCCTTGTGCTGAGTATGGGAGCACCGTAACTCCCGAAAATGCCTGCAAAATTAAACTAACACCTAAAGCATGCGCAATATCTATCTACCTGTCAACCGCAATCTCCCACCGTAATAACTAATAAAGTCTATTAACCCCTAAACCGCCATAGCCCACAACTCAATAAACCTAACCCATAACCTAACCCCCTTAAACTAACCCCCCTAAATAAACTAAAATTACCTAATTTACAAAATACTAAAGTTACCATTAAATATAAAAAAAATTACACTACTTCTAAAATACAAATAAACTAAGTACAAATTAAAGGGGCAGTCTAATCAAAATTCAGGAGTAGACTGTCCCTTTAAGCAAGAATTACAGAAAATAAAAAATTCTAAGATTACAGAAAATAAAAAATAAAATTACAAAATTTTAAATAAATTACACCTAATCCCTATGAAAATAAAAAAGCCCCCCAAAATAAAAACACCCACTAATCTAATCAACTACCAGTAGCCCTTAAAAGGACTTTTTGCAGGGCATTGCCCCAAGATAATCAGCTCTTTTGCACAAAAAATACACACAGCCCCCCTACCAGTAAAAACCCCCACCAACCAAACCCCCCCCAAAAAAAATACTAACACTAAAAATGCTAAACTACCCATTGCCCTGAAAAGGGCATTTGTTGGGCGTTGCCCTTAAAAGGGCATTCAGCTCTTTTGAAAACCCCCACCAACCAAACCCCCACCAACCAAACCCCCCCCCCCAAAAAAATACTAACACTAAAAATGCTAAACTACCCATTGCCCTGAAAAGGGCATTTGTTGGGCATTGCCCTTAAAAGGGCATTCAGCTCTTTTGCTGCCCACCCTATCTAAATAAAATAAATAAGTGTACTATAGGTGTCGGCGATGTTGGGGCAGCAGATTAGGGGTTAATAAGTGTAATCTAGGTGTCGGCGATGTCAGGGGCAGCAGATTAGGGGTGTTTAGACTCGGGGTTTATGTTAGGGTGTTAGGCTTAAACATAAATTTTCTTTCCCCATAGGAATAAATGGGGCTGCAACGTTTATGGAGCTTTACGCTCCTTTATTGCAGGTGTTAGGCTTTTTTTTAGCCGGCTCTCCCCATTGATGTCTATGGGGAAATCGTGCACGTAAAACCAGCTCAAAGCAGCACTGATATTTGTGTGCGGTATGGAGCTCAATGCTGCCATATTGCCCACAAACTCAGGTTTTTGGAAAACCTGTAATAGCAGAGCTATTAAAGGTGAGTGGTGGAAATAACTTGCAAGTTATTAGCGAGCCAGCCATAACGCAAAACTCGTAATCTGGCTGATAGTTAACAATATTGTTCTTTACAATTAGGTGCATAAACAATCTGTTATTAATGCGGAAGGGTAATTTGGACAGCATTGAAATTTGTATGCAATGGATAATAACAATGACTTAGGTCTTAAGTTTACCTATCAATGTCATCCAATAACAATTGATATTTTAGACATTACTCTTGGGTGAAAATCTGATGGAAAAGTTGGCTTGGGCAACTCTTTGCTTCATGCACAACATACATTTTATAGTGTGTCTAAGGGACAATTTAAAATATACAAAGTGTGTGAAGGGTAGGTGCAGAAGGTGTCTAGCCTCTTTTCAAATAAACTTCTCACTAGCTTATAAGAAATAAGAAGTTAAATTAAATACAAAAGAAAAGGGCGCTATACAGCTGAGACTGTTACTGTAAAGATGTCTATGCAGAAATACGTCTCAAAACTCCTATTACGTATCGTTGTTCTTGCGATTATGAAATAATAACATATAAATGTATAAGAGAGGGGTTTATTTATGAGCATAAAATATCAGCATAAAATAACATATAGGGACATCTCCCTTACATGTCTTGGACACAACAAAATGAGTAAAAAGTAATTTGATAAGAAATGCTAAAAGACGTTTGAAAACATAAAAAACTTAAAAAACACAACAAAGTCCAGTTTCAAAACCACCTTATTTCTACTGTGGCAAAAAAGCCTGTTTGTGTCTATGGAAACTTAATTCCCCAACAGCCTGAAAAAGGGAATCGCTGCTCAGCGAAGTGTATATATTATCCTGGAAAGTGAAAGATTTATAATATCCACAAGAGGGTGCCGTATCGGCTGATTGCAACCTCTGAAGAAAAAACGCTTTGGCCTCTAGTTATCAAGCCGTCAACCGCAAATACACTGGAATTCCGCAGCATATTTGTGGCGAGGCTGATTCGACCTAGTTATCAACCCCTACTGCCGAGCAAAAGTTGAATCTAGTGACGTAAGCTTCGATCTGCCGGACTCAGTCCGACACAGATCGATGCTTACGTCACTACAGATGTTCCGAACGCAAGTTCGGCACAATCTGACTACTTTTGGTAGTAATTAAACTACTACCAGGTACGCTCGCCACTATTCCGGGCCAGCGTACCTGGATTTCAATCCGCCACCGGCGGCGGATCCCATAGGAATCAATGGGAGTCTGACCATAGCGAAAGCTCATGTTTGCTGCTGCCCGATATCCCATTGATTCCTATGGGAAATGTCTACACCTAACACCCTAACATGTACCCCAAGTCTAAACACCCCTAATCTTTCCCCCCCTACACCGCCGCAACTAAATAAATTTATTACCCACTAAACCGCTGCTCCCGGACCCCGCTGCAACCTACATTATACATATTAACCCCTAATCTGCTGCCCCCTATACCGCCGCCACCTACATAAACTAATTAACCCCTATCCTGCGGATCCCGGACCCTGCCGCAACTAAATAAATTTTTTAACCCCTAAATCGCCGCTCCTGGATCCCGCCGCCACCTATATTAAACTTATTAACCCCTATCCTGCTCCCCCTATACCGCCGCCACCTATATTAAACTTATTAACCCCTATCCTGCCCCCCCTATACCGCCGCCACCTATATTAAAATTATTAACCCCTAAACCTAAGTCTAACACTAACCCTAACCCCCCCAACTTAAATATTATTTTAATAAATCTAAATAAAAATTACTATTATTAACTAAATTATTCCTATTTAAAACTAAATACTTACCTATAAAATAAAACCTAATATAGCTACAATATAATTAATAATTATATTGTAGCTATTTTAGGATTTTTTTTTATTTTACAGGCAACTTTGTATTTATTTTAACTAGGTACAATAGTTATTAAATAGTTATTAACTATTTAATAACTACCTAGCTAAAAGAAATACAAAATTACCTGTAAAAACAATCCTAACCTAAGTTACAATTAAACCTAACACTACACTATCATTAAATTAATTAAATAAATTAGCTACAAATACCTACAATTAAATACAATTAAATAAACTAAACTAAATTACAAAGAAAACAAACACTAAATTACAGAAAATAAAAAAATATTACAAGAATTTTAAACTAATTACACCTAATCTAAGCCCCCTAATAAAAAAAAATAATAAAAAAATAATAATAAAAGTCCCTACCCTATTCTACATAACAAAGTAATCAGCTCTTTTACCTGTAAAAAAAAAATACAACCCCCAACATTAAAACCCACCACCCACATACCCCTACTCTAACCCACCCAAACCCCCCTTAAAAAAACCTAACACTAGCCCCCTGAAGATCTCCCTATCTTGAGTCGTCTTCACCCAGCCGGGCTGAAGTCTTCATCCGATGGGGCAGAATAGGACATCCAGGCCGGCAGAAGTCTTCATCCTATACGGGCAGAAGAGGACATCCGGACCGGTAGGAGTCTTCATCCTATCCGGGCAGAAGAGGACATCCGGACCGGCAGACATCTTCATCCAAGCGGCATCTTCTATCTTCATCCATCCGACGAGGAGCGGCTCCATCTTCAAGACCTCTGGCGCCGAGCAACCGTCATTCGTCGTTAGTCCGTCAGCCAGGAAGGATGCTCCGCGCCGGAGGTCTTGAAGATGGAGCCGCTCCTCGTCGGATGGATAAAGATAGAAGATGCCGCTTGGATAAGGATGTCTGCCGTTCCGATCAGCCAATAGAATGCAAGCTCAATCTGATTGGCTGATTGGATCAGCCAATCCGATTGAACTTGAATCTGATTGGCTGATTCAATCAGCCAATCAGATTTTTCCTACCTTAATTCCGATTGGCTGATAGAATCCTATCAGCCAATCGGAATTCGAGGGACGCCATCTTGGATGACATCATTTAAAGGAACCTTCATTCGGTGTTAGGACGTCGTTAGAAGAGGATGGATCTGCGCCGGCTGCTTCAAGATGGACCCGCTCCGCTCCGGATGGAAGAAGATAGAAGATGCCGTCTGGATGAAGACTTCCGACCATCTGGAGGACCTCTTCTGGCCGGATAGGATGAAGACTTCGGACCCTCTGGAGGACCTCTTCTGGATGGATAGGGCTTAGTGTTAGGTTTTTTAAGGGGGGTTTGGGTGGGTTAGATTAGGGGTATGTGGGTGGTGGGTTGTAATGTTGGGGGGTATTGTATGTTTTTTTTACAGGCAAAAGAGCTATTTCTTTGGGGCATGCCCCGCAAAAAGCCCTTTTAAGGGCTGGTAAGGTAATAGAACTGTTAACTTTTTTATTTTAGAATAGGGTAGGGCATTTTTTTATTTTGGGGGGCTTTGTTATTTTTTTTAGGGGGCTTAGAGTAGGTGTAATTAGTTTAAAATTCTTGTAATCTTTTTTTTTTTTGTAATTTAGTGTTTGTTTTTTTGTAATTTAGTTTAGTTGATTTAATTGTAGGTAATTGTAGGTAGTTTAGTTAATTCATTTATTGATAGTGTAGTGTTAGGTTTAATTGTAACTTAGGTTAGGATTTATTTTACAGTTAATTTTGTCATTATTTTAACTAGGTAGCTATTAAATAGTTAATAACTATTTAATAGCTATTGTACCTAGTTAAAATAAATACAAAGTTGTCTGTAAAATAAATATAAATCCTAAAATAGCTACAATATAATTATTCATTATATTGTAGCTATATTAGGGTTTATTTTACAGGTAAGTATTTAGCTTTAAATAGGAATACTTTAGTTAATAAGAGTTAATTTATTTCGTTAGATAAAATTATATTTAACTTAGGGGGGTGTTAGTAGCGGCGAGGTCCGGTCGGCAGATTAGGGGTTAATACTTGAAGTTAGGTGTTGCCGATGTTAGGGAGGGTAGATTAGGGGTTAATACTATTTATTATAGGCTTTTTGAGGCGGGAGTGAGGCGGTTTAGGGGTTAATACATTTATTATAGTGGCGGCGAGGTCTGGTCAGCAGGTTAGGGGTTAATAAGTGTAGGTAAGGTAGCGGCGACGTGGGGGGGGCAGATTAGGGGTTAATAAATATAATATAGGGGTCAGCGATGTTGTGGGCAGCAGATTAGGGGTACATAGGTATTATGTAGGTTGCAGCGGTGTACGGAGCGGCAGATTAGGGGTTAATAAGAAAATGCAGGGGTCAGCGATAGCAGGGGTGGCAGATTAGAGGTTAATAAGTGTAAGGTTAGGGGTGTTTAGACTCGGGGTTCATGTTAGGGTGTTAGGTGCAGACTTAGAGGGTGCTTCCCCATAGGAAACAATGGGGCTGCGTTAGGAGCTGAACGCTGCTTTTTTGCATGTGTTAGGTTTTTTTTGAGCCCTAACTGCCCCATTGTTTCCTATGGGGATATCGTGCACAAGCACGTTTTTCCAGCTAGCCGCTACCGTAAGCAATGCTGGTATTGAGAGTTGAAGTGGCGGTAAATATACCTGTACGCTCCCTTTTTGGAGCCTAACGCAGCCCTTCAGAAAACTCTCAATACCAGCGTTATTTAAAAGGTGCGGGGGGAAAAAACAAGCGTAGCTAACGCACCCCTTTGGCCGCAAAACTCTAAATCTAGGCGTTAGGGTTTATTTTACAGGTAAGTATTTAGTTTTAAATAGGAATAATTTATTTAATTATAGTGTTAGGTTTAATTGTAACTTAGGTTAGGATTTATTTTACAGGTAAATTTGTCTTTATTTTAACTAGGTAGCTATTAAATAGTTAATAACTATTTAATAACTATTGTACCTAGTTAAAATAAATACAAAGTTGCCTGTAAAATAAAAATAAATCCTAAAATAGCTACAATGTATTTATTAGTTATATTGTAGCTAGCTTAGGGTTTATTTTATAGGTAAGTATTTAGTTTTAAATAGGATTAATTTAGTTAATAAGAGTAATATTATTTAGATTTATTTAATTAATATTTAAGTTAGGGGGGTGTTAGGGTTAGTGTTAGACTTAGGTTTAGGGGTTAATAATTTTATTATAGTGGCGGCGGAGTATGGAGGGCAGGATAGGGTCAATAAATTTATTATAGGTGGCGGCGGTATAGGGGGGGCAGGATAGGGGTTAATAGGTATTATGTAGGTGGCGTCAGGGTCCGGGAGTGGCAGTTTAGGGGTTAACATATTTATTATAGTTGCGGCGGGGTAGGGGTTAAACAATTTATTTAGTTGCGGCGGGGTCCGGGATCGGCAAGATAGGGGTTAATAAGTTTATGTAGGTGGCGGCAGTATAGGGGGTGTCAGATTAGGGGTTAATAGGTATAATGTAGGTGGCGGCGGGGTCCGGGAGCGGCGGTTTAGGGGATAATAACTTTATTTAGTTGTGGGGGGCTCCGGGGGTGCCGGTATAGGGGGTAGAACAGTATAGTATAGTATGAGTGTTTAGTGACAGGGGTATCAATAAAGCTATAAAAAAGCCGAAGAGCAGCGAGATTGATGAGTGATAACTATCACAGTCCGCTGCTCATCGCCCCGTACTTGGTGCGCGGCTTTTTGACAGATTTATTGATAACGTTGGGGAGTGTATTCAGGTCTGCGGCCGCGATGTGAGGCGAGCTTAGGTGAGCGTATTGGGCCGCCGAATGCAGGTAAGTAGACGGCTTCATTACTAGAGGCCATTACCTTTACTTCATCACGATATTCTTTATACCTTGCCAAACGGAAACTCTTTTGGAGGTACGGCCGATCACATGACCTATTGTTCCTTCTGATTGGTGCAAATCCACCCTTCTTGTTTTGGCTGTTTTGAATTGGAATATGTCACAAACTTGACAATAAGAAGTTTTTGAAATCACACTGGCGCACCACAGTCCTTCGATGCGTTTTGCCCAGTCGCTTTATCAAGATGCTTTACTGTGTTAGGGAACATTCATATATATCTTTAGGGTACTCGTGATTTATTGCCAGTTTTCAAAAATTTAAGGTGGATTCGAGAAGTTCATAGGTGGTTTGTAATAAGGTGGTATTTGCATAATAGGTAAAAAGATCATAAGTGGTTATAATAAAGTATAAATATGTGCATAATAAACTAATCTTATTTCATTTACATTTGATAAAAATAAGAGCATCATTTACTATAACATATGTATAAAAATATATAAATATATAAGAGGATTATAGAAATAATCAACATTACTTAGAAAAGCTAGCACTCAGGTATCTATTATTACAGAGGGTATTAGAATTTTAAAATTCATATAACACATATTCTAAAATGATATGTCAGAGACAAACATCAGTGACACATATGGTGTTAGAAATGTAGTTTTATGCATATCTAGATATTCTCACTATTCCTCTCTCAAATTACTTTTTGATTTATAAAAATCTATTTACATCTATCTCTGAATTCAGACCACTGGGTTGCAGAGTCTTCATCTTATATATCAACTCCGCTTCTTTATATATAAGAGTTTATCCTTCCAAGTTACCTCCTCTCCAGTCTTGTCTCACTTTCTGAATTCCACAAAATTTCAGATGTTTGGGGTTATTGTTGTGGACTTCCTTGAAATGTTTATAGATATATGCATCATGTTTCCAATTTTTTTATACAATTTAAAGGTCCCCTAATCCTCTCCGTCAAACTCCTTGTCATTTCACCCAAATATTGCCTTTTGCAAGAACATTGAATAAGGTAAATAATACCCTTGTCAGTACATCTAATTGTTTATTTTATATAAATTCACTTGGTGCAAGTATATTTTTGAAGTTCTTGGCTTTTCTGAAAACTATTCTAGGGTATGGTGTGACTTTATCCCCTATATAGGAATCACCTTGTATCAGATGCCAGTGTTTTCTAAGGATCGTATTAATGAACTTATGAGCGCTGTTAAAATCAGTAATGAAAGGAGTATTAATAAAACTTGTGTCACTATGTGTGGTCTCAGTTTTAGTTTTTGGTTCTATTAGTTTTTTTTCTATCTGTATTCCTGGCTCTTTTGATTGCTGTCTGTATCAGATCAGATATAGCCTCTTTCATTGAATTTTTTCTATAATATTCTTACTTGTTCATCGTAGTCTCATACAATTTTTTCTAATTCTCGAAGTTTGCCGTATGGTATATTTTATTTCCATTTTCTTAAATGGCAGCTATCTCCATGAATATAATTATTTGCATCCACTTTTTTTAAAGTGGGTGCAAGTATTTAGGTCTCCATTTTCTATTCTAATCTCCAGGTCCAGGTATACAATCATTTCATTACTATAAGTGTAAGTTAGATTAATTCCCTGATCATTGTCATTCATTCTAGTAAGCAGAGTCTCCAAAGAGGGTGCCTCCCCTTTCCAGAGGATAAGAATATCATCTATAAATCTTTTGTAAAGGACCAGATTCCCCCCAAGTTGGCTATAATTAAGGAAATCATTTTCCCATCTACCCATAAACAAATTAGCATAGCTTGGGGCGAACCTGGTCCCCATTGCTGTACCTTTTATTTAAGTCTAAAAAATATTATTAAAAGAAAAATATTTATGTTTGAGAATATATTCCACACTATTCACTATGAATTCTTTCTGCAATTAATCTAATTTCATATCTCTTTCTAGATAATGTTTAATAGATTCTATTCCTAAGGTGTGTGAGATGTTTGTGTAGAGAGATGAAACATCACATGTAGCTAAAATAAGAGGGGTTTCACATTTCACATTGTCTAGTAATTGGATAATAGTGGTCGCATCTTTTACATGAGAGGGCAATTGTTTAATGTAGCTTTGGAGGAATCGATCCATATATTGGGACAGGTTAGCACTGAATGAATCAATCCCAGATATAATGGGCCTTCCTGGAGGGTCTATGAGGGTCTTATGGATTTTCGGGAGAAAATAAAACACTGGAATTTTGGGTTGTTGTGGGGGAGATACTCTAGTTCTTTGTTGTTTTTTATCCCTATTTCTTTGCCTTTATCTAATAGTGCTAGTAGTCTTTTCTTATATAGTTCAGTCGGGTTATTTCTTAATGTTTCGTAAGTGTCACCATCACTTAGCAGCCTTTGTGCTTCCAACACATATTTTGATGTGTCAATAACTACCACCCCCTGGTTTTATTATGTCTTTATCTTTCTGGATCTTTTTGAGCATTTCTCTTTCATTTCTATTCAAATTGTATTTAACTCTATCGTTAACCTTGTTCTCTTCTAAATCCTTTAGTACTTGTGTTTAAAAAAAGTACTCATTTTCATCCCTTCTCATGGATGGGATAGAATTTAGACTTACATTTTAAGTCTGTTTGGGTGAAATAATCTTTAGATGTGTTCATTTGTGCGCCAATAGTATCCGGGCCTGGCCAATACTTTCTACTGGGTGTTTCATAAAATATCTTTTTAGTGTTACATTTCTCACATATTTCTTTACGTGAATAAGTGTTTTAAATGTATTGATATGTGCAGTGGGTGCATATGTGAGACCCAGATTAAGTACTTTTTCTTCCTCTTTTGACAGTTGTTTACTGCTTAAATTGAAAATCCCTGTGCTCCCTTTATCCTGGTCTTCCTCTCTTACCACCGGTTCCTTTGCCATTCTCTTCTTCTCCTTCCTCCTACTGCCTCTCTTTCTCTGTTTGTAGGGGTTCCTAGATATCTTACTCTCTCTTCTCTGTCTTCCCTCTCTGTTTGTTTTGAAGTACCCTCTCTTGGAGGGCTCATACCTAAAAAATCTTGATTACAATATTTCTCCTCAGTGTCTAAATTCTGTAGTGGTTTGTATCTGTTAAACATTTCATCCCTTTTTTCTCCATAGTCCCTATAGCCTCTGTCTGCTCTCATTTGTTTATTTCTATTTTGAAAGCCTGGATTATCTGTGATATGGTTCTTCCCTCCAGTATTCCATTCTTTCTTCTTGTCTCATCTAATTAGGGATGAATCTTCCATTTTCATTCCTATTTAGCTCTCTTTTGTTTCTATTTCTCCACTCCCATTGTGTATCTTTCTTTTCTACCCTCTGTTCTCTATTTTAATTTTGTATTGCTGATCCTTCCCCTTGAATAGTATTATCCTGTCAACCCAAAATGGCTTTTAAATCCTACATATAGAGTTTAAAACGATTATTATTTTTAAATGTAGCCCAATATTCAACAATATTGCTTTAGCATGTAAAAAGACTTACTATGTTCGTTTCTGTAGTTCAAAAATGTCTGCCTGCCCCCTCCCCTATTTCGTCACAAGTGTCTTCTCGCATTCACTTTTCTATTGTACACGCTCTCTGCATTTGCGCATGTGCAATGCACCGATTTTCGTCAAGGGGGACATATGAAACCGCTGTGTACTGAGCGGTTACTTTCTGTTCTGGTTGAAAATACTTTTAATAGGAGCCATCTCGCCACTCGCAGGGACTACACCTTTTTTACAATCATTGCACCGGGGCAGCCCTGCGAGAGTCGGCGAGAAAAAGTAGGTTTGATCCGATGAAGATTATATCATCGAGCCCTATATATTTGTCTAAAAACATTGTTTCAGTTTTATGTTTTAATTTTTTGATCATAAAACCTTCTAGTCTTTCCATAATATTTCTAATATCTTCTGTGTCAATACTCAATTAATCTATTCCATTTAGGCTAAGTTCAGATAAGAATTTATCCCTAGTACTAAAAACATCCATTATAAATTAATAAATGACGTTTACAATAAAAATACAATATATAGTAAAAATCTATAGGATCTATCCCCTGCTGCACTTCCTAAAGTGAGGAAATGTTTAAGTATAAAAAGTGGGTGAAAGGTAGGCGTGTTCCGGCTAAAATGCTTGAGTTACCGCCTATACCGACACAATCCATTCCGCAATCTGAGACCAGTAGCTATGGATTTTGCAAAACAAAAATGTTTCACAAAACTCATAACTAAAATGTTACAAAGTACACTAACACCCATAAACTACCTATTAACCCCTAAACCACCACCCTTCCGCATCGAAAATACTATAATAAACCTATTAACTCCTAATCCGCCGCCCACCCACCCACATCGCCAACACTAAATACATTTTGTAACCCCTAATCCGCCGCTCCCCGACATTGGCGACACTAAATAAAATGATTAACGCCTAATCCTCTACCCCCGACACTAGATAAAAATATTAACCCCTAAACCGCCAGCCCCCCACATCGTAACTAATAAACTTAACCACTGGACCCCCACATTGCAAAACACTAAATTAAACTATTAAACCCTAAACCTAACACCCCCTAACTTTAAATTAAAAGTTACAATATAACTATCTTAAAATAAATAAAAAAAACTTACCTGTGAAATAAAAAAAAACTAAGACTAAACTATAAATTAACCTAACATTACTATTCTAATAAAGTAAAAAACTACCAATTAAAAATCCGAAATTACATGATTAAAAAACCTAACACTACGAAAAAATAAAAAACCTAAATTATAAATGTAAAAAATCCTAATACAATAAAAAAGTTTAAAAAATCTAACATTACAAAAAAAATAAACGAAATGATCAAAAATAAAAAATAATTGCCTTATAAAAATAAAAACACCCCCCAACCTACAATAAACTACCAATAGCCCTTAAAAGGGCCTTTTGTAGGGCATTGCCCTAAGTTAAAGAGGCTCTTTTACATACAAAAAATTACAAAGTCCCACAACAGTAAAATCCTCCACCCAACCAACCCCACCAAAATAAAAAACCTATGTCTAAAAAAATCCTAAGCTACCCATTGCCCCTAAAGGGGCATTTGTATAGGCATTGCCCTTAAAAGGGCATTCCGCTCTTTTACACTGCCCAAAGCCCTAATCTTAAAATTAAAACACCACAAAAAAAGCAAAAAACCTAACACTAACCCCAGAATATCTACTTACGGTTCCTGAAGTCTGGACATTCATCTCCATTCAGGTGGCGAGAAGTCTTCATCCAGGCGGCGAGAAGTCCTCATCCAGGCGGCAACATCTTCATCCATCGCAAGGGGCGTCTTCTATCTTCATCCCGGAGGCACGTAGTGGAGCTATCCTGGATCGGTTATGACATCCTGTGCGGAGCATCCTTTTCATACGATCACTGCCATACACTGAAGTTGAATGCAAGGTAACCGTTTAAAAATGGCGTACCTTGCATTCCTATTGGCTGATTTGATTCTTCAAATTCAAATCAGCCAATAGGATGAGAGCTACTGAAATCCTATTGGCTGTTCAAATCAGCCAGTAGGATTTCAGTAGCTCTCATCCTATTGGCTGATTTGAATTTGAAGAAATGAATGATTTTCAGAAAAGCCAAGAACCTCAAAAATATACTTGCACCAAGTGAGTTTAGAAAAGATAACAAAACCCCTACATGTAGAGACCTTTATGGAGAGAAGGTTAAAGGGGTTTTTCGTTGCTACACATGCAAAGCTTACCAACATGCAACCAAAACAAAAGACTTCACTTCCACACAAATTTGACATAAAAGAAACAATTAGATGTACTGATAAAGGTCTTTACCTTATTGAATGTTCTTGCAAAAGGCAATATTTGGGTGAAACGACAAGGAGTTTGAGGCAGAGGATTAGGGAAGATCTAAGTATAAAAAATGGTAACTTGGAAGGATAAACTCTTATATACAAAGAAGCGGAGTTGATATATTGCCTGAAATGTAAGTCTGTCAAAAGATCTGAGATAAGGGGGCAGTCTGCAGAGGCTTAGATACAAGGTAATCACAGAGGTAAAAAGTGTATTTATATAACTGTGTTGGTTATGCAAAACTGGGGAATGGTAAATAAAGGGATTATCTATCTTTTTAAACAATAACATTTTTGGTGTCTACTATCCCTTTAAGACTGTGACTACAAGAGAGATCCTTACTTGGATCTCTCAGCAATTAGAATAGGTACGTCTAACACACCACTGGTACGTCATATTGTACGGAAACACCAGAAAGATGTTTCAAGCTTTAAATGGTGTGCCATTGTCAAAATAAGATCTAAGAGAGTTGGAGATTAGTTGAAACGTTTGTAAAAACAAGAAATGTTTAGAATTTTTACATTAAGAACAAGAGTAACTGTGAGCCTTAATTCAGAATATGATTTGGTAATTTATTGACCGTAAATTTATTTATTAACTTGTATATATTGTGGTGTATTTAGGACAAAATGATAGGATAGGTTTATTAATATTTATTGTTATTTTATTATTAATATTCATATGATTTGCTACTCTGTGCCTTTATATTTTCTGCTGCATTGCTGTTTATTTATTATTTTTATTTTGTAATCATTTTGATAATCATAGATATGTTTTTTTTTTTTTTTTTGGGGGGGGGTCAAGTTTATTTGTTTCTTTAAATATTTAATTGATTTTGTAATGTCACATCTTTGAGAAGTTGTTTAAATAGTAACTTGGTTTGTACAATCTTAGGGATATAATTACGGTTTACAGCTGAAACTCGTCAGTGTAATTTTGGAGATTTGCTGTTTTGAACTCTTGACCTTTTATACTTGTGCTTAGATAAATAAAAGTTAAAGGGGCAGTCAAGTCCAAAAAACACTTTAATGTTTCAGATAGGGCATGTAATTTTAAACAACTTTCCAATTTCCTTTTATCACCAATTTTGCTTTGTTCTCTTGGTATTCTTTATTGAAAGCTAAACCTAGAAAGGCTCAAATGATAATTTCTAAGACCTTGAAGGCCGCCTCTTATCACATGCTTTTATATTTGATTTTCACAACAGGGGAGAGCTAGTTCAGATAAACGATATAGATAACATTGTGATCATGCCCATGGATTGTGGCAGACACTGCACTAATTGGCTAAAATGAAAGTTAATAGATAATTAATAACATGTTATGTAATCAGGGGGCTGTCAGAAGATGCTTAAATACACGTTAATCACATAGGTAAAAAGTACATTAATATAACTGTGTTGGTTATGCAAAACTAGGGAATGGGTAATAAAGGGATTATCTATCTTTTAAAACAATAAAAATGCTGGTGTTGACTGTCCCTTTAAGTTTAATTTACTTTCTGTGCTTCCAGCTTTGTGTTTTCCTTTGTTGAAGTACGCGGGGTGATTTTTCCCCCCATCACCCTTAGGTAGACTTCCCCAGGGTCACATTAAAATAAGCACTGAAAAAGAAGCGTTCAACCAGGAACGAACAATAGCTCAGTAGCTTGTTCTATGGCGAGTTACCACCTGGGAGTAGCATCTTTTAGCCCAATAGTGCTTTTCACAGAGGAGAATTTTCCTTAAGTGTATCTTACTTCTATTATCAAATTTGCTTTGTTCTCTTGATATCCTTTGTTTAGAGTAAACCTAGTTAGGCTGATGGGAACTAAGGAGTGTGCACGTGTCTATAGCAGTCAAGGGCAGCAGTTTTTGTAACTATGTATAACTTTGCTATAAACAATGTTGCAAATAGTATGTAAAACATATAGGGCCAGATTATAAGTAGAGCGCAAAAAACGCTTTCGCTAAAGTGATATTTGTGCTCCACTTTGTAATACCAGCACATGGAAATTGCATGGAAGCATTGCGCTCACAAGAGCGTGGTTCCAAAGGGTCCAATGGGAGCCTCGTTCCCATGCCATCAGACATGACATGAGAACAAGCGCAGTGAAGGGTATACGTCATGCAGCGATGGGCAGCAAATGTAAAAATATATGTATATTCTTATATAGAAACAGTAAAGTAAGAATAACTGCAACATCCAAAATGTTCAAAGTAAAAATGTTTAAGCCTTTAAATATTGAAACAAAGTTCTGATTCCGGAGGGTACAGTATTCATTAACCAATATGTAGCAAAAGTACTGATCCAATAGAAGTTCCCCCTACACACCCCTACACACGCCCTGTGCATTGATAGAAGACAGCAAACGACGCACGTAGCTGTCACCCTAGACATGTACCTTTTGCTGTGGCTAAAGGCCAGTTCATTCGGGTTAAACGTAACTGTTCTTTGCCAGAAAAATGTGCTGAACAGTGTGACGATTTAACCAAAAGGTTGAAGAACAGAGGATATAATGCAAAAGTAATTAGGAAGGCTAGGAGCCAAGTGGATCCTCTAGAAAGGTCTGCGGTTCTAAACAGAGATGGTATTAAGTCTAAAGTTGAACATAAGGGAGTGACCTTTGTCACTGAGTACAGTCAGGAATATGCAGATATATGTAAAATTCTTAAAAAACATTTTTCATTTTTGGCGGCTGACGACAAACTGGAGCACTGCATTGCTCAAGGTTTGCGCTGTTCCTATAGAAAGACAACTACACTTGGTAACTTATTGTCTCCCTCTGTTCTACCTAAGACTGACAGGGGACAGAGTTCCTGGCTGACCCATAAAGGCACCTTCAAGTGCCTGAATAAATGTAGGGTGTGTGAATATGTAATACAATCTGATAGTGTCAGATCTGAAGTTACTGGAGAGGTTTACTCCATACAGTCCTGCCTCAAATGTACCTCCACGTATGTAGTTTATGTCTTGAGTTGCACTAGTTGCCATCTACAATACGTTGGGCTCACGACCACCGAGGTGAAAGTACGTATCCGAAATCACTTGTCCACAATTCAGGCAGGTGTTGCGTCTACTCCCCTGGTGCAGCACTTTGCGAAATACCACCAAAAAAGTGTGGAAACACTTAGGTGGCAGGCCATTGAGAGAGTGTTTTGTCCACCTAGAGGGGGCAACAGAGACGGGCTACTGCAGAAGAGGGAAATGTTCTGGATTTTTAAATTACAAACGCGTGTACCGAAGGGTCTAAATTCGGAATATGACCTGATCAATTTCTGGGAGTAATATCCTCTCCCTCTTGTGCAGTGGTCTGTTTATGCTCTCCAAATAACACTTTTTGATTTTGATTTTGTATAGTCTCTAGGCACACTCATTCTATGACTGTCATAAAATGTCCATGTTTTAGTTCATATTACAGCATCTATATACATCTCTAAGAGCCCCTGGTTCCCTGAATTACACCATATTAGGTTCACCATAAAAGGTCTACCTATAATAATGGTCCAATACCAATAGCTTTCTTATGCCCCTACCCTCCTTTTCTGATAAATTCAAGTTTTCAGTTATTTGGATTTCATACGGAATGTTCTAGATATAAATGTCTGTTCATATCACAAAGTTACATTACTCAAGTACTGTCTAGGATGATAATCTAGTTAAGTATAGTTCAGATTATTATTATTATTATTTTTCTAAATACTTTAGGTTATACCAATAGACGATTAAGAAACATACTTCTTGAATTTCTTAAAGTGTATACTAGTGAGATTAACCTGTCGATAAATATCGTATAGGTGTTATAGAATTATTAATTCTACTATGAACTTAAAGTGTTATCATCAATATTATTATTATTTATAATGTTTAATGTTTTGTTTACTAAGTTCACTTTAAATCTCCACTTTGTATATGAACAAGTAGTAAAGTAATTTATGTAATAACGTCGGTTACCAAGTATTAATCTGACTTAGTTCTTAGATGGGCAATATACACATATATATATGTATGTAAATTAAAGTTGGTTCCCAAAGGGTTAACCTTTACACAACATGTTTTTAATTTTAAACCAATCAAAGAGTTCCTGTTGCTTTTTAAGAAACACAGGTGCACAGTCCTTTAGCTATGATTACGGCCTGAGGGCCGAAACATGTTATTGGACATTCGTGTTGTGTACTTGTGATGACCCCTGGAGTGTTTTAATATTTTCAACAATAAAGATGAAGTTTTATCTATATTGACCGTTGTCTGCACAATTCTTCCTTTTGCTGTGCACTTTACTGGGCTGCAGCAACGGTCCAAGGACTCTAAGCTCCAAAGTTCACGGAGGCCTTTTTTCAAGCAATACAGATCTCTTTTCCAATTGATTCACGGAAACCACATGATGTCAGAGGATCGGAACACACCCCCTCCCGCATAGTGGGACGCTCTGCCGAAGACGCTACAGCTTTTGGACAAGCCAGCTCTAGAGTTTTGATGCCTAAGGGACGCTGAATATACACACCAGACAAGAGGTTAATCGGTGCACCCGTGGGGTGGTGAGTTGAGGCGGTAGTTCCTCCTGGGAACACGGTTTCCCCCTGATTCTTTACCTTATACCTGTGTGTAGTTTAAGATATATATAAACCTGCTGTTCTCTAGAGCTGTGAAACATTGAATTACTGGGCTGTCGTTTGCTGTCTTCTATCAATGCACAGGGCGTGTGTAGGGGGAACTTCTATTGGATCAGTACTTTTGCTACATATTGGTTAATGAATACTGTACCCTCCGGAATCAGAACTTTGTTTCAATATTTAAAGGCTTAAACATTTTTACTTTGAACATTTTGGATGTTGCAGTTATTCTTACTTTACTGTTTCTGTTTACAAGTGTTTTACCCAGTTGCACTTTACTGCTTTCATCCGCTAATCTGAGCAGTCCTTTGTTTGTTTTTCTCCATGGAGGTCACACATTTTTACTCTTTATTGCCCTCTTCTGAAAGAGACTGTACTTCTAATGAAATTGAAAGAATTTTTTCGACTGACAAATCCAATTATTCTTTATCAGCTTTATTTGAGGAATTGGAAAAGCTTTTGATAAGGGAACACAAGCTCCAATGGGACATTTGGACACTTGAGACCTACCTTAAACTAAAAATTATTCCACGTGGGTTGAGACTGAGTAAATTCCCCACTTTTGATGTCACTGATATTGTGTTTATTAATGCCTGGAATGACATTCTATCTGACTGTTCAATACGTTTAATGATGTTATTGATATCATATAAATCAAATCTCCTCAAAAATATCAGAGAGGAGATAGGAGAACTACAGGTTGAGATGAATTTACGTCAGTTAGAAGCCAGTTTTGCTAAATTTGATACTATTCTTAAAACTGTGGTAGCTAAAGTGAAAGATTCGGTCCTTGAGATTAAACACACAAAATTTGTAAGGGACCAAAATGACTACAGTAATAATTTGGTATATATTTGGAAACGTTCAGATAAGGCTATATTCAAAAGACAGGGTAGGGGAAGGTCGAGAAACAGAAGGAATAATAGTAACAACAAAGGTAAAGGTCAGGCACCCACACATAACTTAGAAATTAAGAGGGTAACTTATTCTGACACTGATTTTGAATCAGGGGAAGAAACTGGTGCGTCTAGTGGGGATGAACTTCCTAGAAGCATTCTCAAAAATGGTCAGTCATCTATAACACATAATACTAATGCTCCAATTTCTTCAGAACATCACCATTTGCAGGTGGCCACTAATGGAATACACTATGCTGAGTCTAATAACTCTGCCTCTAATTATGCTGAAGATAATAGTAGTATGGTGGCAATTCAAGCACATGCATCTGTAGATGATCAGAGGAAACTGGAACAGGTTTTTTCTCTTCCTCCCCAACGTACCGGGATAGGTCAGGTGAACCAGGGGCATTATCAGTTGAGAGGTCGGAGAGGAAAGCAGAAGTACAAATAAATAATGTTATAAATCTGTCTAAATTCACACTGACAGATTCCCAAATTTCCCTTTTGAGCCGAGGTCTTAATTTTGCACCTACAAATCACTTTAATATTTTTAATACTATCCTTGATGTAAACAAACTAATACGTAATATGACATTGCAGAAACATTTTTTCACTGAATCACATGAACCTGTAGGTAATAGAGTGGTTTCTGATTTGAATGTACCCACTCAAGATCAGTATTCTAGTAAACTGACATTTAATGAGACTTGTGATGTAATTAATATGGAAAACTTGTCTAGGGAGGCTCTGACTGACACTAATAAAGAGAGTATAAATGCATCTGGTAGCTTCCAGAACAAATCTTTGTTTTACCCCATCCAGTCAAGGGGTAACACCCTGGAAACCTTTTTCAAACGTGTGGAGCGTGATCTAGTTAGACTCAAAAATAGTACTAAGTATCAAGCTCCCAATCTGTCCAGTCGCGAGAGGGCCGCCCTTAAAGAGCTACAAGACAATCATGACATAGTCATACGCTCAGCAGATAAGGGGGGCTCTGTCGTTGTGCTGGACAGGGTGGACTATGTAAATGAAGCCTTACGCCAGTTGAACAACACTGAAGACTATATTCCTCTTCCTAGGGACCCTACAATTGGATTCAAAAGGGAACTTTTGGATATATTGGATGATGGGTTGGAGAGTGGGCACTATGATCGTAAAACGTTTGAGTATCTGGTGGTAGATCACCCGTTAGTGCCCATCTTCCACCACTTGCCCAAAGTCCACAAATCCCTCGAGGAGGTTCGGGGGCGCCCTATTGTTAGTGGTATAGGGTCACTAATGGAACATGTCTCGCAGTGGGTAGACAGTCTGTTGCAGCCTTTGGTGCAAGGGCTGCATAGCTATATCCGAGACACCAAAGACATCATATGTACAGTGGAACAACTAGGCTGGCAACCCAGCTTTAGGTGGGCCACTATTGATGTAGTGGCATTATATTCCTCCATTCCACACGAGGAGGGTCTAATAGCGGTCAATTTCTTTTTGGAGTTTTTTTCAGATTTTTCTTTTGAATTCAGAAAATTTATTCTTAGAGTTCTTAAGTTTTTGCTCAATCATAATTATTTCTCTTTTGAGGGTGGTTTCTTTCTCCAGAGACGTGGGACAGCGATGGGGGCAAAGTTTGCCCCTTCTTACGCCAACCTGTTCATGGGTTGGTGGGAGCTGTCCCACGTCTATGGGGATGGAAACCCCTTCAGAGAGCATATTTATTTTTATGGCCGCTATATAGATGACCTACTCCTCGTGTGGAGTGGAAGTGAGTCACAGTTCATGTCCTTTGTCACATACTTAAATTCCAATAATATTGGAATTAAGTTCACCTGTGATCTACAGGATAATGTGATAAATTACTTGGACATTACTATTATAGGTACAAGGGATGGAAAGGTTGAGACAGAAATATATAGGAAGCCCATAACGGGGAACACCCTTTTGCACGCACGTAGCTGTCACCCTAGACATGTACCTTTTGCTGTGGCTAAAGGCCAGTTCATTCGGGTTAAACGTAACTGTTCTTTGCCAGAAAAATGTGCTGAACAGTGTGACGATTTAACCAAAAGGTTGAAGAACAGAGGATATAATGCAAAAGTAATTAGGAAGGCTAGGAGCCAAGTGGATCCTCTAGAAAGGTCTGCGGTTCTAAACAGGGATGGTATTAAGTCTAAAGCTGAACATAAGGGAGTGACCTTTGTCACTGAGTACAGTCAGGAATATGCATATATATGTAAAATTATTAAAAAACATTTTTCATTTTTGGCGGCTGACGACAAACTGGAGCACTGCATTGCTCAAGGTTTGCGCTGTTCCTATAGAAAGACAACTACACTTGGTAACTTATTGTCTCCCTCTGTTCTACCTAAGACTGACAGGGGACAGAGTTCCTGGCTGACCCATAAAGGCACCTTCAAGTGCCTGAATAAATGTAGGGTGTGTGAATATGTAATACAATCTGATAGTGTCAGATATGAAGTTACTGGAGAGGTTTACTCCATACAGTCCTGCCTCAAATGTACCTCCACGTATGTAGTTTATGTCTTGAGTTGCACTAGTTGCCATCTACAATACGTTGGGCTCACGACCACCGAGGTGAAAGTACGTATCCGAAATCACTTGTCCACAATTCAGGCAGGTGTTGCGTCTACTCCCCTGGTGCAGCACTTTGCGAAATACCACCAAAAAAGTGTGGAAACACTTAGGTGGCAGGCCATTGAGAGAGTGTTTTGTCCACCTAGAGGGGGCAACAGAGACGGGCTACTGCAAAAGAGGGAAATGTTCTGGATTTTTAAATTACAAACGCGTGTACCGAAGGGTCTAAATTCGGAATATGACCTGATCAATTTCTGGGAGTAATATCCTCTCCCTCTTGTGCAGTGGTCTGTTTATGCTCTCCAAATAACACTTTTTGATTTTGATTTTGTATAGTCTCTAGGCACACTCATTCTATGACTGTCATAAAATGTCCATGTTTTAGTTCATATTACAGCATCTATATACATCTCTAAGAGCCCCTGGTTCCCTGAATTACACCATATTAGGTTCACCATAAAAGGTCTACCTATAATAATGGTCCAATACCAATAGCTTTCTTATGCCCCTACCCTCCTTTTCTGATAAATTCAAGTTTTCAGTTATTTGGATTTCATACGGAATGTTCTAGATATAAATTTCTGTTCATATCACAAAGTTACATTACTCAAGTACTGTCTAGGATGATAATCTAGTTAAGTATAGTTCAGATTATTATTATTATTATTTTTCTAAATACTTTAGGTTATACCAATAGACGATTAAGAAACATACTTCTTGAATTTCTTAAAGTGTATACTAGTGAGATTAACCTGTCGATAAATATCGTATAGGTGTTATAGAATTATTAATTCTACTATGAACTTAAAGTGTTATCATCAATATTATTATTATTTATAATGTTTAATGTTTTGTTTACTAAGTTCACTTTAAATCTCCACTTTGTATATGAACAAGTAGTAAAGTAATTTATGTAATAACGTCGGTTACCAAGTATTAATCTGACTTAGTTCTTAGATGGGCAATATACACATATATATATGTATGTAAATTAAAGTTGGTTCCCAAAGGGTTAACCTTTACACAACATGTTTTTAATTTTAAACCAATCAAAGAGTTCCTGTTGCTTTTTAAGAAACACAGGTGCACAGTCCTTTAGCTATGATTACGGCCTGAGGGCCGAAACATGTTATTGGACATTCGTGTTGTGTACTTGTGATGACCCCTGGAGTGTTTTAATATTTTCAACAATAAAGATGAAGTTTTATCTATATTGACCGTTGTCTGCACAATTCTTCCTTTTGCTGTGCACTTTACTGGGCTGCAGCAACGGTCCAAGGACTCTAAGCTCCAAAGTTCACGGAGGCCTTTTTTCAAGCAATACAGATCTCTTTTCCAATTGGTTCACGGAAACCACATGATGTCAGAGGATCGGAACACACCCCCTCCCGCATAGTGGGACGCTCTGCCGAAGACGCTACAGCTTTTGGACAAGCCAGCTCTAGAGTTTTGATGCCTAAGGGACGCTGAATATACACACCAGACAAGAGGTTAATCGGTGCACCCGTGGGGTGGTGAGTTGAGGCGGTAGTTCCTCCTGGGAACACGGTTTCCCCCTGATTCTTTACCTTATACCTGTGTGTAGTTTAAGATATATATAAACCTGCTGTTCTCTAGAGCTGTGAAACATTGAATTACTGGGCTGTCGTTTGCTGTCTTCTATCAATGCACAGGGCGTGTGTAGGGGGAACTTCTATTGGATCAGTACTTTTGCTACATATTGGTTAATGAATACTGTACCCTCCGGAATCAGAACTTTGTTTCAATATTTAAAGGCTTAAACATTTTTACTTTGAACATTTTGGATGTTGCAGTTATTCTTACTTTACTGTTTCTGTTTACAAGTGTTTTACCCAGTTGCACTTTACTGCTTTCATCCGCTAATCTGAGCAGTCCTTTGTTTGTTTTTCTCCATGGAGGTCACACATTTTTACTCTTTATTGCCCTCTTCTGAAAGAGACTGTACTTCTAATGAAATTGAAAGAATTTTTTCGACTGACAAATCCAATTATTCTTTATCAGCTTTATTTGAGGAATTGGAAAAGCTTTTGATAAGGGAACACAAGCTCCAATGGGACATTTGGACACTTGAGACCTACCTTAAACTAAAAATTATTCCACGTGGGTTGAGACTGAGTAAATTCCCCACTTTTGATGTCACTGATATTGTGTTTATTAATGCCTGGAATGACATTCTATCTGACTGTTCAATACGTTTAATGATGTTATTGATATCATATAAATCAAATCTCCTCAAAAATATCAGAGAGGAGATAGGAGAACTACAGGTTGAGATGAATTTACGTCAGTTAGAAGCCAGTTTTGCTAAATTTGATACTATTCTTAAAACTGTGGTAGCTAAAGTGAAAGATTCGGTCCTTGAGATTAAACACACAAAATTTGTAAGGGACCAAAATGACTACAGTAATAATTTGGTATATATTTGGAAACGTTCAGATAAGGCTATATTCAAAAGACAGGGTAGGGGAAGGTCGAGAAACAGAAGGAATAATAGTAACAACAAAGGTAAAGGTCAGGCACCCACACATAACTTAGAAATTAAGAGGGTAACTTATTCTGACACTGATTTTGAATCAGGGGAAGAAACTGGTGCGTCTAGTGGGGATGAACTTCCTAGAAGCATTCTCAAAAATGGTCAGTCATCTATAACACATAATACTAATGCTCCAATTTCTTCAGAACATCACCATTTGCAGGTGGCCACTAATGGAATACACTATGCTGAGTCTAATAACTCTGCCTCTAATTATGCTGAAGATAATAGTAGTATGGTGGCAATTCAAGCACATGCATCTGTAGATGATCAGAGGAAACTGGAACAGGTTTTTTCTCTTCCTCCCCAACGTACCGGGATAGGTCAGGTGAACCAGGGGCATTATCAGTTGAGAGGTCGGAGAGGAAAGCAGAAGTACAAATAAATAATGTTATAAATCTGTCTAAATTCACACTGACAGATTCCCAAATTTCCCTTTTGAGCCGAGGTCTTAATTTTGCACCTACAAATCACTTTAATATTTTTAATACTATCCTTGATGTAAACAAACTAATACGTAATATGACATTGCAGAAACATTTTTTCACTGAATCACATGAACCTGTAGGTAATAGAGTGGTTTCTGATTTGAATGTACCCACTCAAGATCAGTATTCTAGTAAACTGACATTTAATGAGACTTGTGATGTAATTAATATGGAAAACTTGTCTAGGGAGGCTCTGACTGACACTAATAAAGAGAGTATAAATGCATCTGGTAGCTTCCAGAACAAATCTTTGTTTTACCCCATCCAGTCAAGGGGTAACACCCTGGAAACCTTTTTCAAACGTGTGGAGCGTGATCTAGTTAGACTCAAAAATAGTACTAAGTATCAAGCTCCCAATCTGTCCAGTCGCGAGAGGGCCGCCCTTAAAGAGCTACAAGACAATCATGACATAGTCATACGCTCAGCAGATAAGGGGGGCTCTGTCGTTGTGCTGGACAGGGTGGACTATGTAAATGAAGCCTTACGCCAGTTGAACAACACTGAAGACTATATTCCTCTTCCTAGGGACCCTACAATTGGATTCAAAAGGGAACTTTTGGATATATTGGATGATGGGTTGGAGAGTGGGCACTATGATCGTAAAACGTTTGAGTATCTGGTGGTAGATCACCCGTTAGTGCCCATCTTCCACCACTTGCCCAAAGTCCACAAATCCCTCGAGGAGGTTCGGGGGCGCCCTATTGTTAGTGGTATAGGGTCACTAATGGAACATGTCTCGCAGTGGGTAGACAGTCTGTTGCAGCCTTTGGTGCAAGGGCTGCATAGCTATATCCGAGACACCAAAGACATCATATGTACAGTGGAACAACTAGGCTGGCAACCCAGCTTTAGGTGGGCCACTATTGATGTAGTGGCATTATATTCCTCCATTCCACACGAGGAGGGTCTAATAGCGGTCAATTTCTTTTTGGAGTTTTTTTCAGATTTTTCTTTTGAATTCAGAAAATTTATTCTTAGAGTTCTTAAGTTTTTGCTCAATCATAATTATTTCTCTTTTGAGGGTGGTTTCTTTCTCCAGAGACGTGGGACAGCGATGGGGGCAAAGTTTGCCCCTTCTTACGCCAACCTGTTCATGGGTTGGTGGGAGCTGTCCCACGTCTATGGGGATGGAAACCCCTTCAGAGAGCATATTTATTTTTATGGCCGCTATATAGATGACCTACTCCTCGTGTGGAGTGGAAGTGAGTCACAGTTCATGTCCTTTGTCACATACTTAAATTCCAATAATATTGGAATTAAGTTCACCTGTGATCTACAGGATAATGTGATAAATTACTTGGACATTACTATTATAGGTACAAGGGATGGAAAGGTTGAGACAGAAATATATAGGAAGCCCATAACGGGGAACACCCTTTTGCACGCACGTAGCTGTCACCCTAGACATGTACCTTTTGCTGTGGCTAAAGGCCAGTTCATTCGGGTTAAACGTAACTGTTCTTTGCCAGAAAAATGTGCTGAACAGTGTGACGATTTAACCAAAAGGTTGAAGAACAGAGGATATAATGCAAAAGTAATTAGGAAGGCTAGGAGCCAAGTGGATCCTCTAGAAAGGTCTGCGGTTCTAAACAGGGATGGTATTAAGTCTAAAGCTGAACATAAGGGAGTGACCTTTGTCACTGAGTACAGTCAGGAATATGCAGATATATGTAAAATTATTAAAAAACATTTTTCATTTTTGGCGGCTGACGACAAACTGGAGCACTGCATTGCTCAAGGTTTGCGCTGTTCCTATAGAAAGACAACTACACTTGGTAACTTATTGTCTCCCTCTGTTCTACCTAAGACTGACAGGGGACAGAGTTCCTGGCTGACCCATAAAGGCACCTTCAAGTGCCTGAATAAATGTAGGGTGTGTGAATATGTAATACAATCTGATAGTGTCAGATCTGAAGTTACTGGAGAGGTTTACTCCATACAGTCCTGCCTCAAATGTACCTCCATGTATGTAGTTTATGTCTTGAGTTGCACTAGTTGCCATCTACAATACGTTGGGCTCACGACCACCGAGGTGAAAGTACGTATCCGAAATCACTTGTCCACAATTCAGGCAGGTGTTGCGTCTACTCCCCTGGTGCAGCACTTTGCGAAATACCACCAAAAAAGTGTGGAAACAGTTAGGTGGCAGGCCATTGAGAGAGTGTTTTGTCCACCTAGAGGGGGCAACAGAGACGGGCTACTGCAGAAGAGGGAAATGTTCTGGATTTTTAAATTACAAACGCGTGTACCGAAGGGTCTAAATTCGGAATATGACCTGATCAATTTCTGGGAGTAATATCCTTTCCCTCTTGTGCAGTGGTCTGTTTATGCTCTCCAAATAACACTTTTTGATTTTGATTTTGTATAGTCTCTAGGCACACTCATTCTATGACTGTCATAAAATGTCCATGTTTTAGTTCATATTACAGCATCTATATACATCTCTAAGAGCCCCTGGTTCCCTGAATTACACCATATTAGGTTCACCATAAAAGGTCTACCTATAATAATGGTCCAATACCAATAGCTTTCTTATGCCCCTACCCTCCTTTTCTGATAAATTCAAGTTTTCAGTTATTTGGATTTCATACGGAATGTTCTAGATATAAATTTCTGTTCATATCACAAAGTTACATTACTCAAGTACTGTCTAGGATGATAATCTAGTTAAGTATAGTTTAGATTATTATTATTATTATTTTTCTAAATACTTTAGGTTATACCAATAGACGATTAAGAAACATACTTCTTGAATTTCTTAAAGTGTATACTAGTGAGATTAACCTGTCGATAAATATCGTATAGGTGTTATAGAATTATTAATTCTACTATGAACTTAAAGTGTTATCATCAATATTATTATTATTTATAATGTTTAATGTTTTGTTTACTAAGTTCACTTTAAATCTCCACTTTGTATATGAACAAGTAGTAAAGTAATTTATGTAATAACGTCGGTTACCAAGTATTAATCTGACTTAGTTCTTAGATGGGCAATATACACATATATATATGTATGTAAATTAAAGTTGGTTCCCAAAGGGTTAACCTTTACACAACATGTTTTTAATTTTAAACCAATCAAAGAGTTCCTGTTGCTTTTTAAGAAACACAGGTGCACAGTCCTTTAGCTATGATTACGGCCTGAGGGCCGAAACATGTTAGCGGACATTCGTGTTGTGTACTTGTGATGACCCCTGGAGTGTTTTAATATTTTCAACAATAAAGATGAAGTTTTATCTATATTGACCGTTGTCTGCACAATTCTTCCTTTTGCTATATTCTTATATACATATATATTTATGTGTTAATATGTGTATATACACATATTAACACATAAATATATATGTATATAAGAATATACATATATATTTACAGGGAACACACAGTTCCCATAGATCACAATTTAATTTTTTTTTTCTAACACCCCACAGTCGACAACTTTCGCCCCCCAAAAATGCCAAGTGCTGTTTTTTTGTTTTAAAAAAATGCTACTTTTTTTAAAAAAAAAGAAAACTTACACTTAATTTTTGGGGCACCGGGAGACATTTCGCAAAATTAACCAGAGATCTGACCTCTGGTTAATTTTCTGAGCGTTAATTGCTACTGCAAGCTCGAAATAGCACTAACCAGCCACTTGTAATAGCTGTTTATTTATCGCGTGCCCACAAATGGGCACACGATAATTTAGCGTTCCACTTGTAATCTAGCCCATAATCCTATATAATAAAAGGCCAAGTGTGTTTGTCTGAAGCTGTCATGCGCAGTAGAGACTGTGCGCGAGGACAAACACACCTGGCCTTCCAACTAACCTGGCGTTGTGTGGTGGAGTGGGCGTGGCTGGGTGGGTGGGGAGTGGGCGTGACCGGGCACGGCGTGGGCTTGGCCGGGCGTGACAGGATATGCCATGGGCGTGGCCAGGCATGACATGGGCGTGACCGGCGTGACGTGGACGGGGCCAGATGCCAGGACCGGCTGCTAAGAGACAGAGAGCTCTAAAGAGGGGGGATAGAGAGAGCAGAAGAGCGGGGATAGAGAGAGGTAGAGAGAGACAGCAAAAGAGAGGGGGGTGTAATGAATATATCATAATGGTTTGTTCCAGTTGTTGCTGTTTATATTTGTTGCAGATCATATATTCTAACACTAGGGACAAGCATGAGGTATAACAGTGAAATGGGTGTGTTATCTTCTGTTAATAAAAAGTTCTTGAAGTTGAACAATGGTGCCTTCATGAGTTCTGTGCATTCTATAACAGGAGATCTTTACAGGGGGAGAGAGACAGCAAAAGAGAGGGGGGAGAGAGACAGCAAAAGAGAGGAGGGAGAGAGACAGCAAAAGAGAGGGGGAGAGAGACAGCAAAAGAGAGGGGAGAGAGACAGCAAAAGAGAGGGGGGAGAGAGACAGCAAAAGAGTGGGGGGAGAGAGACAGCAAAAGAGAGGGGGAGAGAGACAGCAAAAGAGAGGGGGGAGAGAGAAAGCAAAAGAGAGGGGGGAGAGAGAGCAAAGGAGAGGGGGGAGAGAGAGCAAAGGAGAGGGGGGAGAGACAGCAAAAGAGAGGGGGGAGAGAGACAGCAAAAGAGAGGGGGAGAGAGCGCAAAATAGAGGGGGAGAGAGCGCAAAAGAGAGGGGGAGAGAGCACAAAAGAGAGGGGGAGAGAGCACAAAAGAGAGGGGGAGAGAGCGCAAAAGAGAGGGGGAGAGAGAGCAAAAGAGAGGGAGAGAGACAGCAAAAGAGAGGAGAGAGAGAGCAAACGAGAGGAGAGAGAGAGCAAATGAGAGGAGAGAGAGCAAACAAGAGGGGGGAAGAGAAAGAGCAAAAGAGAGGGAGAGAGACAGCAAAGAGGCGGAGAGAAAGCAAAAGAGAGGGGGGGAGAGAGCAAAAGAGAGGGGAGAGAGAGAGCAAAAGAGAGGGGGAAGAGAGAGCAAAGGGGGGAGAGAGAGAGCAAAAGAGAGGGGGGAGAGAGAGAGTAAAAGAGAGGGGGGGAGAGAGAGAACAAAAGAGAGGGGGGAGAGAGAGAGAGTAAAAGAGAGGGGGGAGAGAGAGAGTAAAAGAGAGGGGAGAGAGAGAGTAAAAGAGAGGGGAGAAAGAGAGAGTAAAAGAGAGGGGAGAGAGAGAGCAAAAGAGAGGGGAGAAAGAGAGAGCAAAAGAGAGGGGATAGAGAGAGAGCAAGGGGTGGGACCGCTGTACTGCAAAAAATGGCCGTGTACACAGGCTTTAGGACTAGTAGTTAAAAATTTACAATGTTATATGACTAACCCAGCAATCATCTTCCTGAAAGGTAGTTGTAAGACATAATATATGACTCATAAGTACTCAAAGGGAAGTGTACAAAGGTATTCTGTATGCAGTTATTAGTATCACGCAATGTTTGCAAATTTACTGAGTGAAAGTACATGCAGCTTCTGTAAAACACTTCTGGATCTAGAAATATCAGAAGATTGGACTGGCTCAATATTGATAGTCAGCCTGCCATTCTGCAATTCTGATTGGTTAACCTATTAATTTAGGGGATTGGAAATGAGGGAAAACTGTGATAGGTTAAATTTAGCAGTGTATTTGCTAGAACGACGGTATCATGTACAGGAAGGTTTACTTTTAAGGGGGGCATGTAGAGGAGGGTGTTTGTGGTAGGTGGAATATGCAGGGGGCTTTACAGTGGGAGGAGGTCTAATGGGTGTTCTGTTGGGTATTAGGGGATGTTTCAGTAGGTACTGGATTTGGTTAGGTGTCATTCCACTAGGGCAGAGCTAAGGCAGCAGAAATTCAGAAAATGATAGGGTACATAGGTAAAAGCATGTCACGTGAAAATGACTGATCTCAATCATTACTTGGGCTTAAATAAGCTTATTATTTCAAACATTTTGTCTTGATCATGTGGAAAAGTACTTAAATGTTACTTGAATTTATATCATTATTATAGTGATAAATTTGCCTTATATCTTTGTTTGCGTCACCTGTAAGGGCTATTTTTTTTATAAAGCTGACTCACTATATGCAAGGAGAAATTGCTGTTGAACTCTTATCAAAGTTAGATTTAAAAAACAATTTCTTGTTTGTTGAGAGTTTGGTGTTGGTCATGTGGACCTGAAAGATTTTCTTTCTATCCATACATATCCCTTTAATCAAAAAAGAAATGCTAGAGGAAATAGGTTCTACTTTATCTAGGATATGTGTAATTGATATACAGTATATCTCTAGCATTTGAAAATGCAACATAATACCATATATAAATATTAGTGGAAATGAACATATAACAATTATAGTCTATAAAACAGTAAATTGCTTTGTCTAACATCTAACATACCCACAGTATAGACACTAAAATAAAAATTACAATACCAACAAATATTTGGGAGCCAGCATTTTTAGGATCCAGAAAAGGTAGTAGTGCCAAAAACCATTGCTTAAGATACGTCAAATTGTGAACGGTTCAACATTGGTATTCCAGGCCGTAACAAAACACTTTTCTATTAGCTTTTTGCCGGAATTAAAGGGACATGAAACCCAAAATATTTATTTAATGATTCAGATAGAGAATACAATTTTAAACAGCATTCCAATTTACTTCTATTATCTAACTTGCTTCATTCTTTGCATATTATTTGCTGAAGAAATAGCAATGCACAAAAATGAGCCAATCACACAAGGCATCTATGTGCAGTAACCAATCAGCAGCGACTGAGTCTATTTAGATATGCTTTTCAACAAAGCAAATTAGATAACAGAAGTCAATTCAAAAGTGGTTTAAGATTGCATGCTCTTTCTAAATCATGGGGGGAAAAAATCATGTCCCTTTAACCCCTTAACGACCGAGGACGTGCAGGGTACGTCCTAAAAAAAAAGGCAGTTAACGCCTGAGGACGTACCCTGCACGTCCTTGGTGTGGAAAGCAGCTGGAAGCGATCCTGCTCGCTTCCAGCTGCTTTCCGGTTATTGCAGTGATGCCTCGATATCGAGGCATCCTGCAATAACCATTTTTAGCCATCCGGTGCAGAGAGAGCCACTCTGTGGCCCTCTCTGCACCGGACATTAACGGCTAAGTTTGTTGGTGGGTGGGAGCCGGTGTGGGAGGTGGGTGGCGGCCATCGATGGCCTTTGTGATGCGGAGGGGGGCGGGATCGGGGGCGGGGACGACCGGGGGGACGCGCACGGACGCGCGCACGTGCACGGGGAGGCCGGGTGGGCGCGTGCACGGGGAGGGAGCGGGTGGGAACCACTACGCTACAGAAATTTTTTAGTTAGAAGTGGGGATCAAAGGGGTAATTATATTTATTTGGTGATCGGTTTGGCTGGTGGGGTATTGGACTGTGGGGGGGAAGCTACACTACAGAAACAAATAAAAAAAATAATAAAAAAAAACATTTTTATTTGCAAACTGGGTACTGGCAGACAGCTGCCAGTACCCAAGATGGCCCCAATAAGGCAGAGGGGGAGGGTTAGGGAGCTATTTTGGGGGGATCAGGGAGGTTGGGGGCTAAGGGGGGACCCTACATAGCAGCATATGTAAATATGCTAAAAAAAAAATTTTTTTTTTTTTTTTAATACCTTTTATTTTAGTACTGGCAGACTTTCTGCCAGTACTTAAGATGGCGGGGACAATTGTGGGGTGGGGGAGGGAGAGAGCTGTTTGGGAGGGATCAGGGGGTGGGATGTGTCAGGTGGGAGTCTGATCTCTACACTAAAGCTAAAATTAACCCTGCAAGCTCCCTACAAACTACCTAATTAACCCCTTCACTGCTGGCCATAATACACATGTGATGCGCAGCAGCATTTAGCGGCCTTCTAATTACCAAAAAGCAACGCCAAAGCCATATATGTCTGCTATTTCTGAACAAAGGGGATCCCAGAGAAGCATTTAAAACCATTTGTGCCATAATTGCGCAAGCTGTTTGTAAATAATTTTAGTGAGAAAACTAAAGTTTGAAAAAGTGAACAATTTTTTTTTATTTGATTGCTTTTGGCGGTGAAATGGTGGCATGAAATATACCAAAATGGGCCTAGATCAATACTTGGGGTTGTCTACTACACTACACTAGAGCTAAAATTAACCCTAGAAGCTCCCTACATGCTCCCTAATTAACCCATTCACTGCTGGGCATAATACACGTGTGGTGCGCAGTGGCATTTAGCAGCCTTCTAATTACCAAAAAGCAAAGCCAAAGCCATATATGTCTGCTATTTATGAACAAAGGGGATCCCAGAGAAGCATTTACAACCATTTATTCCATAATTTCATGAATTGTTTGTAAATAATTTCAGTGAGAAACCTAAAGTTTGTGAAAAAATTTGTGAAAAAGTAAAAACAAAATTTTATTTGATCGCATTCGGCGTTGAAATGGTGGCATGAAATATACCAAAATGGGCCTAGATCAATACTTTGGGATGTCTTCTAAAAAAAAATATATACATGTCAATGGATATTCAGAGATTCCTGAAAGATATTAATGTCCCAATGTAACTAGCGCTAATTTTGAAAAAAAGTGGTTTGGAAATGGCAAAGTGCTACTTGTATTTATGGCTCTATAACTTGCAAAAAAAGCAAAGAACATGTAAACATTGGGTATTTCTAAACTCAGGACAAAATTTAGAAACTATTTAGCATGGGTGTTTTTTGGTGGTTGTAGATGTGTAACAGATTTTGGGGGTCAAAGTTAGAAAAAGTGTGTTTTTTTCCATTTTTTCCTCATATTTTATAATATTTTTTATAGTAAATTATAAGATATGATGAAAATAATGGTATATTTTGAAAGTCCATTTAATGGCGAGAAAAACGGTATATAATATGTGTGGGTACAGTAAATGAGTAAGAGGAAAATTACAGCTAAACACAAACACCGCAAAAATGTAAAAATAGCCTTGGTCCCAAACGGACAGAAAATGGAAAAGTGCTGTGGTCATTAAGGGGTTAAAGCTATTCTAAATGCAGTGCTCAAATGACAAAAAACATTTTTTGTGGAAAAAAAATATTAAAACAAATTAGGCTGTTTGTTCTAACAGTTAAAAAGAAAAATCACAGTATATAAAACATGAAAAAGCAACAAGCCGTAATATTGACCAATTTTAGGGGGCATATCTGTGTATTATTGCAGTCATTGGAATTTCTCAAGAGCAGTCTATTATTATGCAGTCCTAGATGGTCGATCATTAAACTTTATACCACAGTTTATTGACCTGATATTTCAGGAGTGCTGTAATGAGGTAATAAAAGATCTCGCTATGTACAGAATAAAAGAACTGTTACTAATAAGTAATAATAATGTGGCAACTCGCTAAGAAATATGTAAATTTACAAGCTCAATCTTAAAATGAAGGTAAACTTTGATGAATGAAAGCCAGTTTTTTAAAAATACTATTAAAAACAGGGGCACTTTCATTCATCAAAGTTTACAAAGCAGCCGTTTTGATTAAAAACTTAAATTTTTTTCTTTTACAGCCAGAACAGCTTCCCCCTCCTGGAAATCCTCTCTTCACTCGTCAGCAATGACTAATCCGACTTCCTCCAATCACGGCTTTCCCCCCAGGGTAGTCATTGCCTGAGGCCATGCCGTAATTGGAGGAAGCCGGATTAGTCATTGCTGACGTGTGAAGAGAGGATTTCCAGGAGGGGGAAGCTGCTCTGGCTGTAAAAGAAAAAAATATAAGTTTTTAATCAAAACGGCTGCTTTGTAAACTTTGATGAATGAAAGTGCCCCTGTTTTTAATAGTATTTTTTAAAAATGGGCTTTCATTCATCAAATTTTACCTTCACTTTAAAGGGACACTGAAACCAAATTTTTTCTTTAATTATTTAGATAGAACCTGCAATTTTAAGCAACTTTTTTTCTTCATTCTCTTGCTATCTTTATTTGAAAAAGAAGGAATATAAGCTAAAGAGCCAGCAATTTTTGGTTCAGACCATGAACAGCACTTGTTTATTGGTGTTGGCCAATCAGCAAGGACAACCCAGTTTGTTCACCAAAAATGGGCCGGCATCTAAACTTACATTCTTGCTTTTCAAATAAACATACCAAAAGAATGAAGAAAATTTGATAATAGGAGTAAATTAGAAAGTTGCCTAAAATTGCATGCTCTATCTGACGCACGAAAGAAGAAATTTGGGTTCAGTTTCCCTTTAACTTGACACTAAAGTCAAAATTAAACTTCCATGATTTAAATCGAACTTACAATTTTAAATAACGTTTCAAGTTATTTCTATTATCAAATTTGCTTTGTTTTCTTGCTATCCTTTGTTGAAAAGTAAAGCTAGGTAGGCTGATAAGAGCTCAGGAGCATGCATACATCGTTAACAGTCTTTTGCTGCAGTGTTTACAACTATGTACAACATTTATATAAACAATGTAGCAACCACTACTGCCAGATGGCTAAAGACAAATGCACGCTCCTAAACTTACCTAGGATTACTCTTTAACAAAGGATACTAAGAGTACTAAGCAGAATTTAAAATAGAAGTAAATTGGAAAGTTTTTTTTAAACTTCATGATCCATCAAATCTATTTAAGTTTCATTTTGACTTTACTCTCTCTTGTACATATTTAATTATGTTTGATCATCTCACTGTTCATTTATGATTGCTATAAAGTGTTTGAACATTTAAACGTGTAAATTCTAAAAACTTCAGCATTTGAATAAGAAGCTGGCCGAATAAGGAGCTAACTTCAGCATCATATGAAATTATTACATATACACAAGTTATGAATTGATATTATTAATTAAAATGAACAGTAAAGTCAAAATTAAACTTTCATGATTTTAAAGGGACAGTCAACACCAGAATTTTTGTTGTTTAAAAAGAAAGATAATCCCTTTATTACCCATTCCCTATCTTTGCATAACCAACACTGTTATAGAAATACACTTTTTACCTCTGTAATTACCTTGTATCTAAGCCTCTGCAGACTGCCCCCTTATTTCAGTTATTTTGACAGACTTGCAATTTAACCAATCAATGCTCACTCCAGGGTAACTTCACATGCATGAGCTCAATGTTATCTATATGAAACACATGAACCAATGCCCTCTAGTGGTCAAAATGCATTCAGATTAGAGGCAGTCTTCAAGGTCTAAGAAATTAGCATATTAACCTCCTAGGTTTAGCTTTCAACTAAGAATACCAAGAGAACAAAGCAAAATTGGTGATAAAAGTAAATTGGAAAGTTGTTTAAAATTACATTTCCGTGATATGCTCTGGAGTTCCGGGGGAGGAGCTAGAGTGCAAGGCCAGGTGAACACCTGCTCTGTATTCCCCTACGAGCCTTTGGCGGTACAATCCGCGCCGAAAGCCCTAGACCTTGGGCGGCTTGTTTAGTCTGACTACAAACGCTACCGGAGCTCCATTAAGTGCATATCCATCGCACTTTGCTACACACAGTGCTTACCTGCCTAGGTGAATATTGGTCATCCGACCAAATACAGTCATAGACTGGAGTAAAGGTAGATTCATGGACAACATCTTACCCGTCCCCCCCCTTTTTGGAGGTACTGAGAGGGAGAAATAAATAATCTACCTTCACAATACATCGCTCTTGACAAGAGCCGAAATAAGCATATCCTGATCTCCGTGAACATAAGTACATTCCTCTGTACTCACGGGGCAAAACAGATTGGAACCGGCTTCATACACACTGCAGTGACATTTGAGGCTTTGATAAAAAGACAAAGTGATCAGGCACGTCTGTACAATACACTCGCTGTCTGTTCTTACATGATCGGAAGGTAACTATTGGGGATACCTAGTCGCTGTTCCGGGAGCCTTCTTTCAGTGGCTCCCTGCTTTCTCACTCCTCGAACCGGGTGCTGCCCCTCCCCCTCCCACCGAAGTTGCGAGAGGGGGAAGGCTGGAAGATTGTTTGACAACTGCAGAGGATCGGTGGCGCTGCACACCTGGCTTGCCTCTCCCTGTCTACCTTACGAAGTGCCGCACCTGTTGGCTGACCCGGATCCCTCTGCCTGAAGGCTGTCACCTCTGTGCCTTTTGCTGTGATCTCTCCCCCCTCCCACCGATGCTGCGAGAGGGGGGCAATTGAAAGCTGCCACACACGCATCAATCTAGCCCTGCTGAGCTCTTACGGAGGTGTGGGAACCGGCACTGCTCTTCCTCATTGCGGAGGGCTCTGTAAATATCTGCACGTATGCTTTCGGCTCCTGTGGAAAAAAGTGCTCACTCGGCTACATAGCTATTCTCTTTCCACTCGCTGCTAGAAGTGGACTGGATCTTAAAGAAGAATACCTGCCTAAATGAAGTTCAACAGACTTTAAGACATTTTAGCAGAGTTGGAAATGGAGTCTTGATTGCCTATGGTCCCTGCTTTTTTTGGGGGGGCTCTAGTCACACTCTGGCTGAGGGCCTATATCCAATACGCCTTGCTTCCATATTGAGGTGGGATACACAGTCTGTCACTTTCATGGATTAAATGGAGGCCTTACTCTGATTCTTTACACTGTATGAGAGTGAAGAAGGAAAATGGCTCAGGGTAGTTAAGCTGCCTGGATATCCTATTGAGCCCCTTGGAACACTGAATAGCCGCAAGTACTTTTTTGTTAATGTTACTCTTGGAACTGTTTTTTTTTTTTTTTTTTTTTTTTTTAAATAATAAGTGACAATTTGTTGTTTAAAATTGTTTCTTTTTTTCCCTGTGTTACTTCTGTTATATTGTTAAAGGAGTAGGGAGAGAAGGGGGGAAAATAGATCAAATTCCTTTTTCAAATATATCAGGTTCATTGTTATAGAACATACAATAAGAGCAAAGCTTAAGTCTTATTAACACTCCCAAAGAGGAAGGGAAAAGGGAAAAAAAAACAAGCTCTTGCAGAAAATGTGATGTATGGCTTTTAAAGGGTTGTAAAACTTTACACTCAAGGTCTGATAAACCTGGGTGGGAAAAGATTTAATCTCCTGGTAGTAGGTATTATATCTGAGACCCCCTGACTGTTTCATTACATTGCTGAAAATTTCTCTCCTAGGATCTCCTTTAAGATGAAAATCTACAGCTAAAAAACTATTTGTTGTCTTCTGTTTTCTTTTTTTTTTTTTTCCTCTTATTTAACCTTATTTTTTCTATAAGTATAATCAAATTATAATTTTGTTTAATCCGTTGAATAGGCTTTATCTTGAAAGGAAAACTACAGCTGCAAGACATAACAGCAACCTAGTCTTGTTCTTTTTCTCCTTTTTTTTCACAAACTCCTTCCCTAGCTGACTGCCATAGCTGATTTAAAATTCCAACACACACAACTCACACCCCCTTTTGGTCTTTTTTTTTTTTTTTTCTCCCTGTCACGTTTGTAATTAGATCACAATTTAGTTAAAACCTGACTTCACAAGATCTTGAACACTAACCCTTCACTCTCACTTTTTACTTAAAGCACTCAGCACTCTTCACTTTTTTTCCCTTTTTTTTTTTTCTCTTTATATATATATATTCACATGGATACATTTTTATCCACACAAGCAAAAACCTCACCTGCAACCATGGCAGCCCGTCAAAGGGAAAGGAGGAATAAAAACATTACTGAAACTGCAGCAGACATACATACTGCTACTGCTAGCCCACCACACACGATTGAAACTTTAGACATTCAAGCCTTAGTATCCAACATAACGGAAGCTTTGACTCCAAAATTTGACTCCCTCAAATTAGAAATTAAACAGGATATCACGCTATTATCAAATGAATTTAAACAGTTCTCTGCTAGACTCTCAGAGGTAGAACAGAGAACCTCTGATTTGGAGGATCTGACTTTGACTCAGAACTCTAAATTGGAAGTTATGAATACCACCCTATTAAAAGTTCAGGGCAAACTAGAGGACTTAGAAAACCGCGCCAGGAGGAACAACTTTAGAGTTATTGGAGTTCCAGAGGACAAACAATATGATGATTTGTACAAACTATTAACTGTTACCATTCCTCATCTGTTAAAAATTCCACACTCCCAGTCACAAATCATATTAGAAAGAGCGCATAGGATAGGTCCACATATCATTGACAAAGAGCGTACAAGAACTAAACCTAGGCCCATTATAGCGAAAGCTTTAAATTTTCAGGACAAAATCACACTTCTACATCATTATCGCAAACATCAGCCCATATATCTAGGAGAGGCAAAAATTATGATTTTCCAAGACTTCTCTGCAGAAACAGCTGCTAGAAGAAGAGAGTTAGCCCCATTATGCACAAGATTAATAAACCAAAACATTAGGGCTACGATAATTTACCCAGCTAGACTAAAGATTTCAACAAATGACCAAACATATTTTTTTGATTCAGCCAAAGAGGCTGAGAAATTCTGTATCGAGACCCTCTCATTAGAAAATTCAGGGGTCTGACCTAAATTAGGTTGCTTTGAATAACTATTAGTTTTTAATTTAATATGTACAATAGAGGGTCTATCAAGCATTGTGTTACAATTGGGGTTGGGAACACCATGGGTCCTAGGGACAAATCTTCTCCTTTTTCTGTTCCCTTTTTTTTTTTTTTTTTTTTTTTATGTTTTGTTTTGTTTTTCCCTTCCCTCTATTCCTTTGAACTTATCCCCCCTATTTTAAAAAAATGTTATCTGGCTTTAAATTAACCTCTTGGAACATAGGGGGTATCACATCACCTATTAAACGTAAAACAATCATTTCACATTTAAGAAAAATAAACACTGACATTGCCTTTTTGCAGGAAACTCATTTAAAAACGGAAGAAGTCCTTAAACTCAAAACTTCTTGGGTTAATGAAGTATTGGCCTCCCCGAGTATTCAAAGGAAAGGAGGAGTAGCAATTTTACTAGGGAAAAGGCTAAAATATCAAGTTCTCCACACTCTCGCGGACTCAGAGGGGAGATTCCTATTGGTAAAAATCAAAATAGCTAACACAATATACACACTCTGTAATATTTATGCCCCAAATATCTTTAGCTTTTCTTTTTGGGATACTCTCCAAGCCAAATTAATTACTTACTCAGGTGGCTACCTAATCCTTGGAGGGGACCTAAATATGGCGCCCCAATACCCTCTAGATAGACTAAGGCACAAGAACGCTTCTCTTAGAACCAAAAGAGATAACTTAGAGACAAAAATGTTTCTCAAATTGTATCAGATTCTTGGAGTTAGAGATATTTGGAGAATGCAGAACCCGGATTCCAGGGAATTTTCCTGTATCTCTAAGGCCCACAAATCCCTATCAAGAATCAACTTATTTCTCCTAGATAAAAGGCTGTGTGCATCAAGATTATTTACTGGAATCCTTCCTATTTGTATTTCAGATCACGCCCCGGTCTTTTTAGAATTTCTCTCCAATAACTCTACTCCAAAATATGCCAGGTTTTATTTTCCAACATACTTGGCATCTGATCTTAAGTTCAAAAATTGGCTTAATTCTACATTTCAAGAATATACCTCTTTTAACCAGGATTATGTTAATCGTCCGATCATTTTTTGGGAGGCGGCAAAGGCGGTACTAAGGGGGGAGATCTTAGCCTATACTATAAATAGGACAAAGAAATTTAAGCATAGGGAGAAAGAAATTTTAAAGTCTATCTCTAATTCATACAACTCTTATCTTTTAGAAAAAACGTCGGGAAACTGGCTAAGATATACTCAAGCACTAAAAGAGAGGGATGCTTTCTTACTTTACAAGACTACCCAGAAAGATTTAAAATTTCAAGCTAAATTATATAGACATGGAAGCAAAACTGGAAAACTTCTTGCAAGACTAGTAAAAACCGGTAAAACTTCTTCGCTAATAGAATCTTTACAGGTAGAAGGAAAAATTATAACATCTTCAAAAGAAATTATACAGGCTTTTACAAAATATTATCAGGATCTCTACTCTCTGAAAAATTCAAATCTTGCGGAACAAGAATTATTTTGGGAAAAAAATGTTTTTCATACCCTACCTCCAGACGCAATTGAATCTCTTAATAGTCCCATATCTGAAACTGAGATCTCTAGAGCAATTCAAGAACTTGCCTTGAATAAAGCCTCAGGCCCTGATGGTCTCCCTAACGAATTTTACAAGATATTATCAACTGAAATTTCACCATATCTTTCTTCGGTATATAATGACATATATATAAAGGGTATTACCCCCCCAGTTAGTTTCGCAGCATCTTACACCACTTTAATTCTCAAACCAAGAAAAGAGCCTGACAAAAAAGAATCTTATAGGCCCATAGCTTTGCTCAATGTGGACTACAAAATAATGGCTTCAATTCTAGCCTCAAGGCTCCAATTACTTCTTCCCAAAATTATTCATAAAGATCAGGCAGGATTTTTACTTAATCGAAATTCTTCAGCTAAGATAAGGGAACTCTTCTTAACTATAGACTACTTTAAATCTAGAGAGGGGGGAGAAGAGGGAGAAAGGGGGGACACTCTGGATGCTGCAATTATTTCGATTGATGCTGAAAAAGCCTTTGATTCAGTTCATTTTGACCATCTTTTTTATTCCCTTCAACAATTCGGCCTTACTGGTAATTTTCTTACCTTTGTTAATAATCTATACAAATCAGCTTCTACTAGGATGATAGTTAACGGTATATTTTCTTCAGATATCTATCTAAAAAGAGGAACACGTCAGGGATGCCCCCTTTCCCCCCTTCTTTTTGACATTTCCATCGAACCCCTAGCCATACATGTTAGACAACATCTTAACGGTGTTAAGATTGGTAAGAAAGAGATGAAAATCGCACTTTACGCAGACGACATTCTAATATATATCTCCAATACCCTTTTTAACATTCCGAAACTACTCCTACTTATCAAACAATTTGGCTCTTTTTCAGGCTATAAAGTAAACACCTCAAAATCCGAACTCCTCTGGATTAAGCAACCAAAGGACCCCCCTACGGATATGCCATTCAAAATAGTGGCTGATTCCTTTACATATTTGGGCATTGCAATATCCTCTAACCCAGACGCGTGGTATAATCTTAATATTCCTCCAGTGTTGAACAAAATCAAGGAGGATCTGAAAAATTGGCAAAGTATTCCCCTTTCTCTTTCTGGCCGAATTGCTCTTTATAAAATGGTATGCCTTCCGAAATTACTATATGTGTTACAAAATACCCCGGTGATTCTTAAGGGAAAGGATGTTCTCCTACACAATATGGCTTTGAGGAAATTTATTTGGCAAAACAAGAAGCCTAGAATTTCTCTATCTAAACTTTCTCTCCCTATAAAATGTGCAGGCTTAGCTTTGCCAGACATTTAGATTTATAACTATGCTTTCTTGGCTCGTTTGATCATGGACTGGATATTCGAGAAGGACTATGTCACTAATAATGAGCTTGAAAAAAATATAATAAACCCCTATATCCCTTCTGCAAGTATTCATTGCACCGCCACTTCTCTCCCTAGAGAGATAAAAAAAATGAGGACTATGTTCATTCCACTTCAGGCCTGGTGGAGAGTTTGTAAACTTCTCAAAATAAAGCATAATGTATCTAAGTTCATCCCTATATCCGGTAACCCTCTTTTTCAAGCAGGAATTCAAACATCTCAATTTCTAAAATGGAAAGCTTTAGGGTTAAATTACATCTTTCAATTATTGGACTTTGATAGAAGATGTATAAAGACTTTTGGTTCCTTGAGAGAAGAGTTCAACCTTTCTCATAAAGAGTTTTTTGCATACCTACAAGCAAGGCATTTTGCTCTGAGCCTTGTGACTGAATTTGGCTGGAATTGGACAATGGGACCAATTGAAAAATGGCTATTATTAGTTAAAAACGGCCTTATGTCAATTTCCCCTTGTTATCTAGAATTAAGCTCCTTAAAAGGAGATATTAATTTGGAAAACATATCTACCAAATGGGGGGCAATCTTGCAGCAAAACCTCGAAGACAGTAACATAATTGAATTTTCAATTGCTGAGGTTTCCCGAATCACTCTTTCATCTTCTTGGAGGGAATCTCATTTAAAACTTTTACTTAGGACCTTCTTTACTCCTGAAAAAGGCTCCAGGTGTAGGAATTTAGATTTTAATAGCTGTCCCAGATGTTCGTTTCCTGCGGCCAATCTCATACACATGATCTGGGAATGTCCGATTATCCAGCAGTGTTGGATGAAAATTCAGTTTTGGCTTGGGACAATGGGAATCTCCCCTCTGACTCTGCTACCATTAGATATTGTATTTCTTCGAAAGGATCCGGAAGGCCAATCTGCAAACACCAAAATTATTAACCTAGTCATATTAGCTGTACGATATTTAATCTTTAAAAAATGGAAAGGTAGGGCAACCCCCAGTATCCAAGAGGTTAAAAATTGCCTCAAAAAACAATGTATTCTGGAACAGATTGACACCAACTTAAGTGACGAAAATGATGTTATTAAATTCTTCAGAAAGTGGTCAGTCTTTATTCAGAACCTATCAGAATCTGAAATTGAACATCTAATATATCCATTTAGAAATACAGAACTGGTTTTACTTGGTTTATGGCAATAACTGATTGTAAATACTTGGTTTTTCTTCACCCCCTACCCCTTTTTTTTTTTTTTTTTACTATTATTATTTGGGGGAATAACTTGGAGAACAAGTGAAAGGAGGAGGGAAGGAGAAAGGAAAGGGAAAGAGAAAGGAAGGATAGAGGGAAGGGAAAGGAAAAGAAAAAGAGGGAAAAAAAAAAAAAAAATTCCAACAACAGGTGTATATAGAATTTAGAGAACAGATTGCATAGGTGCGAAATTGGAAAACGCTTCAATCCTTTTTTCTCTCATAGTCATGGCTGCCTCTTCTTACTTTTATGGGGGTTTTTTTCCTCGCTTGTTTCTTTTTTTTTTAATATATAAAAGATGGTTTTGAGAAATTTTGAACGTCGAATTAAGCAAAAAAAAGGAATGTACAATAGGAATTATTATAGTAATTTAGCATGTGATGTTTATGACTTTGGACATTGTGTTCCTCAGGTTTATATGAAATTGCACCATGTATAAATTGTTTTGAGACACTTTTGTTGGATACAAATAAAAATATATTCTAAAAAAAAATAAATTACATTTCCGTTTTAAATCATGAAAGTCTTTTTTGGACTTGACTGTCTCTTTAATATAGTTTGCAAATTTAAACAACTTTCCATTTTACTTCTGTTGTCTAATTTGCTTGTTCTATTGGTATCCTTTGTTGGAGAGGATACCTAGGTAGGCTTAGGAGAAGCTGTGCACTATGGGGAACTAGGTGGTAATTGGCTGCAGCACATATATGCCTCTCTTCATTGGCTCATGCAATGTGTTTAGCTAGGTCCCAGTAGAACATTGCTGCACCTTTGCGTATCTAGACTTTCTCTCCAACAAAGCAAGTTTAAAAATGGGATAATAGAAGTAAATTGGAAAGATG
>NC_069507.1:59589451-59719451 GCF_027579735.1 Bombina bombina | reverse complement strand
AAATTAACATTATTGGCATTTTTAATTTGTTTCATGTAAAATATTTTTTCAGTTCCTTGATATTTTTTTTTATTTTTTTTATACGTTTCCTTCCTAAGTAAATTAACATCTTCTTGTTAGGTTTGCTTCAGTATTTCTCTACTAACAGAGCTTTGTGAGCTGTACCTATCAGTAAATGAGCCTTAGTAGGAAGGTAGGAAGTACTTAACTGTTAATGAGCATTACCAGGGAATACAGAGCTGATACTGCTCTATGAGATTCCGCAAACAGGACAAGTCAAAATTAAACTTTCATGATTCAGACAGAGCATAAAAAAGAGGCTTTTCAATTTACTTCTATTTTTAAATATGATTATACCTAGATATGCACATATGCTGCTAGTAATTGTGTGTAGTGCATTTCTGCTTTGGAGCTGATTTCATTATGGTCTAGATTAGGAGTGGAGCGCAATATTGCGCTTACATGAGCACGATATTTGCACTCCACTCAGTAATACCAGCACGCGTAAATGTGCGCTGGTAATACAAGTGCAGCGCAATGCAAACGTGACCTCGCATTGCCCGGAAGCCTTGCCTCCATAGGCTCCAATGGGAGCCTCGTTTTCATCCCGGTGTTCTATCAGATCAGGCAATTTCCACAAAGCGCAGTGCAGGGAGCAATTCACGCAGCATTGGGCAGCTATAAATAAATATATATGTATATAAATATATACATATATATGTATGTGTTTATATGTGTATATACACTTCTTAACACATAAATATATATTATATAAGCATATACATATATATTTATAGTGAAAACACAGTCCCCCATTGACCTCCATGTTTTCAAACACCCCACATCTCATCACTTTAACCCCTTATAACTACTTCATGCAGTTTTTTTCATAAAAAAATGCTCAAATTTATTTTTTATTTTAAACTACTGTCCTCTTTATTTGGGGGGCAATTGGGGCAACTTTTTATCTGAAGCAGAGGTCTGACATCTGGTTAATTGCACTTAGCGCAAATTGATCAGTGAGCTCGCAATCAGATTAACCAGCCACTTTTAAAGGCTGGTTACTTAACAGAAGCCCTATGTGTTTAACCGCATTACAGAGGTTGAAACACACTCGGCTAGATTACAAGTCTTGCGTTAGCCTTAAAAAGCAGCATTGCTTTTTAACGCCCGCTGGTATTACGAGTCTGGCAGGTACAGGTGTAGCGCTCACTTTTTTTCCGCGACTCGAGCTTACCGCAAATCCCCTTACATAAATTGCGTATCCTATCTTTTCAATGGGACTTGGCTAACGTCGGTATTACGAGTCTTGGAAGAAGTGAGCGGTAGACCCTCTCCTGTCAAGACTCCTACCGCATTTAAAAGTCAGTAGTTAAGAGTTTTATGGGCTAATGCCGTAACATAAAACTCTTAACTAAAGTGATAAAAAGTACACAAACACCCATAAACTTCCTATTAACCCCTAAACTGAGCCCCCCCCCCCCCACATTGGAAACACTTAAATAAAGTTTTTAACCCCTAATCTGCCGACCGGACATCGCTGCCACTTTAATAAATATATTAACCCCTAAACCGCTGCACTCCTGCCTCGCAAACACTAGTTCAATTTTATTAACCCCTAATCTGACGTCCCTAACATCGCCGACACCTAACTACATTTATTAACCCCTAATCTGCCGCCCCAACGTCGCCGCTACTATATTAAATGTATTAACCCCTAAACCTCAGTCTAACCCTAAGTCTAACACCCCTAACTTAAATATAATTAAAATAAAACAAAATAAAATTACTTTCATTAACTAAATTATTCCTATTTAAAACTAAATACTTACCTATAAAATAAATCCTAAACTAGCTACAATATAACTTATAGTTACATTTGTAGCTATTTTAGGATTTATTTTTATTTTACAGGCTACTTTGTATTTATTTTAACTAGGTAGAATAGTTATTAAATAGTTATTAACTATTTAATAACTACCTAGTTAAAATAAGTACAAATTTACCTGTAAAATAAACCCTAACCTAAATTACAATTACACCTAACACTACACTATCATTAAACAAATTAACTAAATTACCTACAATTCATTACAATTAAATTAAATAAACTAAAGTACGAAAAAATAAAAACACTAAATTACAGAAAAAAATAAAATAATTACAAGAATTTTAAACTAATTACACCTAATCTAATCCCCCTAATAAAATAAAAAAGCCACCCAAAATAATAAAAAACCCTACCCTACACTAAATTACAAATAGCCCTTAAAAGGGCTTTTTGTGGGGCATTGCCCCAAAGTAATCAGCTCTTTTACCTGTAAAAAAAAAATACAATACCCCCCCAACAATAAAACCCACCACCCACACTCCCAACCCTACTCTAAAACCCACCCAATCCCCCCTTAATAAAACCTAACACTACCCCCTTGAAGATCACCCTACCGTGAGACGTCTTCACCCAGCCGGCACAAGTGGTCCTCCAGAGGGGCAGAAGTCTTCATCCGATCCGGGCAGAAGAGGACCTCCAGACGGCAGAAGTCTTCATCCAGACGGCATCTTCTATCTTCATCCATCCGGAGCGGAGCGGGTCCATCTTGAAGCCAGCCGACGCGGAGCATCCATCCAGACCGACGGATGGAATAGGGGAATTAGATTAGGTGTAATTAGTTTAAAATTCTTGTAATTATTTTATTTTTTTCCGTACTTTAGTTTATTTAATTTAATTGTAATTAATTGTAGGTAATTTAGTTAATTTATTTAATGATAGTGTAGTGTTACATGTAATTGTAACTTAGGTTAGGGTTTATTTTACAGGTAAATTTAACTAGGAACTTATTAAATAGTTAATAACTATTTAATAACTATTGTACCTAGTTAAAATAAATACAAACTTGCCTGTAAAATAAAAATAAACCGTAAGCTAGCTACAATGTAACTATTAGTTATATTGTAGCTAGCTTAGGGTTTATTTTATAGGTAAGTATTTAGTTTTAAATATGAATAATTTATTTAATTGTAGTAATTTTATTTCGATTATTTTAAATTATATTTAAGTTAGGTGGGGTTAGGGTTAGACTTAGATTTAGGGGTTAATAACTTTAATATAGTGGCGGCGACGTTGGCCGCAGCAGGATCGGGGTTAATAAGTGTAGTTAGGTGACGGCGACATTGGGGGCGGCAGAGTAGGGGTTGATAAATTAAAAGTAGGTGTCAGAGATGTTGGGGGCAGCAGATTAGGGGTTCATAGGGATAATGTAGGTGGCGGCGGTGTCTGGAGCAGCAGATTAGGGGTTAATAAGTGTAATATTAGGGGTGTTTAGACTCGGGGTTCATGTTAGGGTGTTAGGTGTAGACATAACTTTTGTTTCCCCATAGGAATCAATGGGGCTGCGTTAGAAGCTGAACGCTGCTTTTTTGCAGGTGTTAGACTTTTTTTCAGCCGATTCTGCCCCATTGATTCCTATGGGGAAATCGTGCACGAGCACGTTTTACCAGCTCACCGCTACCGTAAGCAACGCTGGTATTGAGGTGAGATGTGGAGCTAAATTTTGCTGTACGTTCACCTTTTTGCGGCTAACGTCGGGTTTAAAAAACCCTGTAATACCAGCGTTGTCTTAAAGGGACAGTCAACACTTCCGTTAACATTTATTTGATATTGAAAAATAAAAACCGAAGATCCGCATGCACTATACCCCTTCTGCCTTGCCGCCTTGCTTCTGTACTAATCACTGTCGCTAACTTCTCTAATACCGAGTAAATATGGCAGCCGAACTCCCCCCACCATTACGTAGCTGCCTTCTTCTTCAAATGATCAGCAAATCAGAATCCAAACCTCGGTCAGAAATTGCACGTGCTTGCAATTTCTGACCGAGGATTGGATTCTGATTTGCTGATCATTTGAAGAAGAAGGAAGCTACGTAACGGTGGGGGGAGTTCGGCTGCCATATTTACCCGGTATTAGAGAAGTTAGCGACAGTGATTAGTATAGTATCAATATCAAATAATGTTAACGGAAGTGTTGACTGTCCCTTTAAGTGAGCGGTGAAAAAAAACTGCTCGTTAGCAACGCACCCCTGTTACCGCAAAACTCGTAATCTCTGTGATTGTTATTTTCGAGCAAGAGTGTGATAATAAAATGCTTTTGCACATTAGGGATTTTTTTTGTCCCGTTAAATGTAAGTAGCTTTTACTTCACACTTTTTGAACTTGTGTAAAAGCTGGTCTTTCTTATGTCCCATGTGGAGTGTACAAAGGTATACTGCAGAGTCCTTGACTTAGAAAGTTGTCAAATGATGAGTGGATTTAGTGGCTTACATTTATACAAGGTACAGTATATTGTTTAATTTTGTGTATATTGAGGAGTTGTTTAAAACAGCTAATACTTTATTCTGCACAAAATTTGCCGCTAAATAATATGTACATTAAAGTTAAAGAGAGAAGTTTTTGTGTAAACATTGTGCTGGTACCAAACTCTCTCTCGAGACTGAAAAGCCAAAAAGTAAATTCTATAACCTATATTTTTTCATATTGGTGGAAACCTGCTATTTTATTAGCAAGCACTAGACATTTTACCAACAACTATTCTATTCTCAGAGACCTATATTGGTTGTGAAATTATAATAACTTCTAACCAGTGCACAGAGCCAAAAACATTAAAGGGACATGAAACCAAACATTTTTATTTTTCTTATTTTTCATGATTCAAATAGAGCATGTGATTTTAAACAACTTTCCAATTTACTTCTTTTATCCATTTTGCTTCATTCTCTTGAAATCTTTTTTTGAAGCAGGGAGCAATGCACTACAGGAAGCTATCTGAAGGCATCTGGGGAGCCAATGAAAAGAGGCATTTTTGTGCAGCCACCAATTAGCTCCCAGTAATGCATTGCTGCTCCTTAGCCTTCCTAGATATGCTTTTCAACTAAGGATACCAAGAGAATGAAGCAATTTGGATAATAGAGACAAATAGTAAAGTTGTTTAAAATCACATTTTCTGTCTGAATCTTTAATGAAAAATTTGGGGTTTCATGTTCCTGTAATTTTCTCCTATGCTATTTGAGGCAACCAATGTCCTGCACATTAAGATATTGAAGGATCTTTTGTACGGAGATAATTCATATTAACCTTTGTCCCTCCAGGTGTAATCACAGGTTTACAACTCATATTTCCTGATATGGCAATGACACAGATGAACATCAGAGAAGATAGATGATAGCACTTGTCTTACTCTCAGGATTATATTGTCTATTGGTTCATCTCTTCTCAGTCATTACATCCTGTAGCTATTTCCCTGCTAACCCACTTTTTCATTTCCCATTTCAATAAATGTATGAAACTGCTAATCAGTCCTTCTTTGCTTAGCTCTTTGTTTTTGTTTTTTTGTACACACAGTTCTAATCATGGCGCAAAGACCATACATGACAAACTCTCAATGGAACTCTGGTTCCACAGCAGCTGTGCCACAAAACGAAGATGTTTTGCAAGTTTTACAAAAAGGGAAAACGAAAGCTCTGGGGGTGAGAATTCATTAAGTGGGAACAATATTTTTGGACTATTGGTTTAATGCACCTTCATTTAACTTTTAATGTTAGTTAACTTAGGCCTAGATTTGGAGTTTTGTCGGTAAGGACCCCCGTAGCTAACGCCGGCTTTTTTCTGGCCGCACCATAAAAATAACTCTGGTATTGAGAGTCCACATAAAGGCTGTGTTAGGCTCCAAAAAAGGAGCGTAAAGCATATTTAACGCAGCTTCAACTCTCGATACCAGAGTTGCTTACGCAAGCGGCCAGCCTCAAAAACGTGCTCGTGCACGATTCCCCCATAGGAAACAATGGAGCTGTTTGAGCTGAAAAAAAACCTAACACCTGCAAAAAAGCCGCGTTCAGCTCCTAACGCAGCCCCATTGTTTGCTATGCGGAAACACTTCCTACGTCTGCACCTAACACTCTAACATGTACCCCGAGTCTAAAGACCCCTAACCTTACACTTATTAACCCCTAATCTGCCGCCCCCGCTATCGCTGACCCCTGCATATTATTATTAACCCCTAATCTGCCGCTCTGTAAACCGTCGCTACTTACATTATCCCTATGTACCCCTAATCTGCTGTCCCTAACACCGCCGACCCCTATATTATATTTATTAACCCCTAATCTGCCCCCCACAACGTCGCCTCCACCTGCCTACACTTATTAACCCCTAATCTGCCGACCGGACCGCACCGCTATTATTATAAAGTTATTAACCCCTAATCCGCCTCACTAACCCTATAATAAATAGTATTAACCCCTAATCTGCCCTCCCTAACATCGCCGACACCTAACTTCAAACATTAACCCCTAATCTGCCGACTGGAGCTCACCGCTATTCTAATAAATGTATTAACCCCTAAAGCTAAGTCTAACCCTAACACTAACACCCCCCTAAGTTAAATATAATTTAAATCTAACGAAATTAATTAACTCTTATTAAATAAATTATTCCTATTTAAAGCTAAATACTTACCTGTAAAATAAATCCTAATATAGCTACAATATAAATTATAATTATATTATAGCTATTTTAAGATTAATATTTATTTTACAGGTAACTTTGTATTTATTTTAACCAGGTACAATAGCTATTAAATAGTTAAGAACTATTTAATAGCTAAAATAGTTAAAATAATTACAAAATTACCTGTAAAATAAATCCTAACCTAAGTTACAATTAAACCTAACACTACACTATCAATAAATTAATTAAATAAACTACCTACAATTACCTACAATTAACCTAACACTACACTATCAATAAATTAATTAAATACAATTCCTACAAATAAATACAATTAAATAAACTTGCTAAAGTACAAAAAATAAAAAAGAACTAAGTTACAAAAAATAAAAAAATATTTACAAACATAAGAAAAATATTACAACAATTTTCAACTAATTACACCTACTCTAAGCCCCCTAATAAAATAACAAAGCCCCCCAAAATAAAAAAAATGCCCTACCCTATTCTAAATTACTAAAGTTCAAAGCTCTTTTACCTTACCAGCCCTGAACAGGGCCCTTTGCGGGGCATGCCCCAAGAAGTTCAGCTCTTTTGCCTGTAAAAAAAACCATACAATACCCAAGCCCCCCAACATTACAACCCACCACCCATATACCCCTAATCTAACCCAAACCCCCCTTAAATAAACCTAACACTAAGCCCCTGAAGATCTTCCTACCTTGTCTTCACCTCACCGGGTTCACCGATCTGTCCAGAAGAGCTCCTCCGATGTCCTGATCCAAGCCCAAGCGGGGGGCTGAAGAGGTCCATGATCCGGCTGAAGTCTTCATCCAAGCGGGGCAGAAGAGGTCCATGATCCGGCTGAAGTCTTCATCCAAGCGGGATCTTCTATGGTCATCCATCCGGAGCGGAGCGGCAGGATCCTGAAGACCTCCGACGCGGAACATCCATCCTGGCCGACGACTGAACGACGAATGACGGTTCCTTTAAATGACGTCATCCAAGATGGCGTCCCTCGAATTCCGATTGGCTGATAGGATTCTATCAGCCAATCGGAATTAAGTTAGGAATATTTCTGATTGGCTGATGGAGTCAGCCAATCAGAATCAAGTTCAATCCGATTGGCTGATCCAATCAGCCAATCAGATTGAGCTCGCATTCTATTGGCTGTTCCGATCAGCCAATAGAATGCGAGCTCAATCTGATTGGCTGATCGGATCATCCAATCGGATTGAACTTGATTCTGATTGGCTGACTCCATCAGCCAATCAGAATATTCCTACCTTAATTCCGATTGGCTGATAGAATCCTATCAGCCAATCGGAATTCGAGGGACGCCATCTTGGATGACGTCATTTAAAGGAACCGTCATTCGTCGTTCAGTCGTCAGCCAGGATGGATGTTCCGCGTCGGAGGTCTTCAGGATCCTGCCGCTCCGCTCCGGATGGATGACCATAGAAGATCCCGCTTGGATGAAGACTTCAGCCGGATCATGGACCTCTTCTGCCCCGCTTGGATGAAGACTTCAGCCGGATCATGGACCTCTTCAGCCCCCCGCTTGGGCTTGGATCAGGACATCGGAGGAGCTCTTCTGGACAGATCGGTGAACCCGGTGAGGTGAAGACAAGGTAGGAAGATCTTCAGGGGCTTAGTGTTAGGTTTATTTAAGGGGGGTTTGGGTTAGATTAGGGGTATGTGGGTGGTGGGTTGTAATGTTGGGGGGCTTGGGTATTGTATGTTTTTTTTTACAGGCAAAAGAGCTGAACTTCTTGGGGCATGCCCCGCAAAGGGCCCTGTTCAGGGCTGGTAAGGTAAAAGAGCTTTGAACTTTAGTAATTTAGAATAGGGTAGGGCATTTTTTTATTTTGGGGGGGCTTATGTTATTTTATTAGGGGGCTTAGAGTAGGTGTAATTAGTTGAAAATTGTTGTAATATTTTTCTTATGTTTGTAAATATTTTTTTATTTTTTGTAACTTAGTTCTTTTTTATTTTTTTGTACTTTAGCTAGTTTATTTAATTGTATTTATTTGTAGGAATTGTATTTAATTAATGTATTGATAGTGTAGTGTTAGGTTAATTGTAGGTAATTGTAGGTAGTTTATTTAATTAATTTATTGATAGTGTAGTGTTAGGTTTAATTGTAATTTAGGTTAGGATTTATTTTACAGGTAATTTTGTAATTATTTTAACTATTTTAGCTATTAAATAGTTCTTAACTATTTAATAGTTATTGTACCTGGTTAAAATAAATACAAAGTTACCTGTAAAATAAATATTAATCCTAAAATAGCTATAATATAATTATAATTTATATTGTAGCTATATTAGGATTTATTTTACAGGTAAGTATTTAGCTTTAAATAGGAATAATTTATTTAATAAGAGTTAATTTATTTCGTTAGATTTAAATTATATTTAATTTAGGGGGGTGTTAGTGTTAGGGTTAGACTTAGCTTTAGGGGTTAATACATTTATTAGAATAGCGGTGAGCTCCAGTCGGCAGATTAGGGGTTAATGTTTGAAGTTAGGTGTCGGCGATGTTTGGGAGGGCAGATTAGGGGTTAATACTATTTATTATAGGGTTAGTGAGGCGGATTAGGGGTTAATAACTTTATAATAATAGCGGTGCGGTCCGCTCGGCAGATTAGGGGTTAATAAGTGTAGGCAGGTGGAGGCGACGTTGAGGGGGGCAGATTAGGGGTTAATAAATATAATATAGGGGTCGGCGGTGTTAGGGGCAGCAGATTAGGGGTACATAAGTATAACGTAGGTGGCGGTCGGCAGATTAGGGGTTAAAAAAATTTAATCGAGTGTCGGCGATGTGGGGGGACCTCGGTTTAGGGGTACATAGGTAGTTTATGGGTGTTAGTGTACTTTAGAGTACAGTAGTTAAGAGCTTTATAAACCGGCGTTAGCACAGAAAGCTCTTAACTACTGACTTTTTTCCTGCGGCTGGAGTTTTGTCGTTAGATGTCTAACGCTCACTTCAGACACGACTCTAAATACCGGAGTTAGAAAAATCCCATTGAAAAGATAGGATACACAATTTACGTAAGGGGATCTGCGGTATGGAAAAGTCGCGGCTGAAAAGTGAGCGTTAGACCCTTTTTTGAGTGACTCCAAATACTGGAGGTAGCCTAAAACCAGCATTAGGAGCCTCTAACGCTGGTTTTCACGGCTAACGCCAAACTCCAAATCTAGGCCTTAGTTAGGTGTTTTGTTTTTTAATAAAGTACAATCAATTACAATGAAATATGTAGATTAAAGTAGATCAATCGAAGATATTTGGGTCATACTCATAAGCATTCTTTTTATATAAAAATAGGTAAATATATCAAATCATGTATGATAAACATGGAGAAAATTAGTGGATAAATATATCTTAAAGGGACAGTATACACCAATTTTCATATAACTGCATGTAATAGACATTACTATAAAGAATAATATGCCCAGATACTGACATAAAAACCAGTATAAAACTATTTAAAAACTTACTTAGAAGCTGTTTAGCTCTGTTGATGAGGTTGACTGGGACACCCACTGAAAGGGGCTGGGTAAACAGAAAGAGCAGACACTTACAGGAGCCTGCAGGTGTCTGTAAACAAGTGTATTCATCTGACACTCTGGGGCTTGGTTAAAAGTCTGAAAATCAGCACAATGTTCTTAAAAAATAAGTAAAACTATTCATTTTTATAAAAACACTATTAGATGGTCTTTATAAATAGATAATCTACAAACCATTTATGGAAAGAAAAACCTAGTGTACAATGTCCCTTTAAGTTCGGACAGAAACCTTTTTTTGCAATATACTTGTATCAATGAAAATGTTTCTATTACAATGTATTATTGTTGGGGCATATGTATAAATGCTGCACGTTTCAAGTATATCTGCAATCGAACACCATGCCTACTTGGAGAGACAGTAGTGGATTGTACAGGGCAATTTGATGCATCACTTACAAGACACATGCAAGCCTAGGAATATAATATAGGTTGTTTGCAGGAGCACTAGGCACATGCAGCATATGTACATATGCCTCTGAAACAGTAATAACTTTTATTAGAAGTGTTTTGCTAAAGTAAGTATATTGCAAACCTACCTCTATTTAAGATAGAAATTATTAAAATCTATCGACCCCATAATGGGCCAGATTACGAGTGGACCGTATTTTAGCGTTTTCACTAGGGCGCTAATTGCGCTATAAGTAAACTGCACTCATCGGTTAGCACATGTATTACAAGTTGAGAGTAAAAAGCTATTGCTTGTGCACACAAGTTAAGAGTAAAAATTGCTCGTGCACTAACCCGACATGCGTAAACAGCTTACTTCTAGCACAATTAGAATATCACGCACGCAATAACGTATTTCCCATAGAAGACAATGGAGAGAAAAAAAGGAAAAAATAACACCCATACTCGCGCACTAATCCAAATCACCATAAGACCCCTACTTTAATAACACCTAAACCTCTACATAGCCCAACACAAATTCCCACTACAACTATTAACTCCTAAACCGCCACCCCCACTTCGCAAAGTAACCTTCTATATTATTAACACCTAAACCGCCACACTCCCACATCGCAAACTACCTCTCTACACTAATAACGCCTAAACCGCCATTCCCCCACATTGCAAACTAAACCTCTACACTATTAACCCCTATGCTGCCAACCCCCACATCGCAAACTAAACCTCTACACTAAATTAACCCCTAACCCACCCCACCACAAAGTAACCCACTAACATATAAACCCCCTAACCTAACACCCCCTATGTTACCCAAAATAGAATAACCCTACCTATAAAAAAAAAAAAAAAATACCTTTAAAAAAATAATAAACTTACCTGAAAACTTAAAGGGACACTGAACCCAAATTTTTTCTTTCGTGATTCAGATAGAGCATGAAATTTTAAGCAACTTTCTAATTTACTCCTATTATCAAATTTTCTTTATTCTCTTGGTATCTTTATTTGAAATGCAAGAATGTAAGTTTAGATGCCGGCCCATTTTTGGTGAACAACCTAGGTTGTCCTTGCTGATTGGTGGATAAATTCATCCACCAATCAAAAACTGCTGTCCAGAGTTCTGAACCAAGAAAAAAAGCGTAGATGTCTTATTTTTCAAATAAAGATAGCAAGAGAACAAAGAAACATTGCTAATAGGTGTAAATTAGAAAGTTGCTTAAAATGGTATGCTCTATCTGAATCATGAAAGAAAAAATTTGGGTTCAGTGTCCCTTTAATAAAAAAACTAACCTTACCTTTAAAAAACAAAACAAAAAACAACTAACATTACTTAAAAAAAACCCAACTAACATTACACACAAAAAAAACCCAAGTGTGTTTGTGTTGAAATATTTGGCTTGCTGTTTCATCGCACATATTAATCTACTGACTGTACGTTCCTGTTGCTTACTGCCTATAGTCCTATAAATATTTTTTTTTTTTATTTAAAGGAACATTGGACTTTGAGAATTTGACTCAGGACGATATCGATAAGTTCTTATACATTTTTGAATTAGTTCCTTTATATGCAGTTTTAAATTTATTGTATTGATTTATTTGCTTATTAAATTTCGTGATTTATTGTGTTATATATTTTGATATTTTTACTTACTAATATATAAAATTGTTTCCTGATTTTTTTCCTGAATCAATATCAGGATTTTAATTACCATATATTTTATATACCGTAGCTGTTTTTAGCGCACCATCTGTTTTTACATACAAAAAAAACCCTAACATTACTTAAAATAAATAAAACCTAACATTACCCAAAAATAAAAAACTCTAACATTAAACAAAATAAAAAACCCTAACATTACAAAAAATCAACAAACAAATTACCAAAAATAAAAAGAGTTATGCTTATTCTAAAATGCCACACAAAAAAATACCCACCCCAAAATAAAAAAAAATATTCTAACACTAAACTACAAACATAACCCTTAAAACGACCTTTTGTAGGGCATTGCCTTAAAGTGAATCAGCTCTTTTTTGTGAAAAAAAATACAGTTTACTAACATTAATCCCCCACCCCCCAAAAAAACTATCTAAAAAAACTACCCCAAAAAGTGCCCTGAAAAGGGCATTTGACTGGGGCATTGCTCTTAAAAGGGCATTTAGCTCTTTTGCTGGCCATGAGAAAAAAAAAAACCCTAAACTTAAAAAAACACCCAAAAAAAACCTAACACTAAACCCCGAAGATGGTACTCACCAAAGATAAATCCGGGTTGTGATGCTCAATATTCACCCGTCGGCAATCTTATCTTCATCCCAGCGGCGGTCCATCTTCATTCCAGTGGCGCTCCATCTTCTTATGTTCATTGTGGCAGCGGTCTTCATCCATCTTCAGATCTTCAACATAGATTTCCTATTCATGCGGTCACCAGCAGCGCACTGAATATAGGCTTATTTTTATGTTCAAATTCAAATTAGCCAATAGCATGAAAGCTTTTTCTGCTGGCTGGTGACTGCATGAAACATAGAAACAAAAGAATTTGATGGTAGATAAGAACCAAAAAGGCCCATCAAGTCTACCCATATTACATGTTACTTTTTCCTTAGGATACCCTTATGCATGTCCCAGGCATTTTTGAATTCCTTTACAGTCTTTGTGTTTACCACCTCAAATTGAAGAGGACATCTGTGTTGAAGATCTGAATATGGATGAAGACCACTGCCGTGATGAAGGTAAGAAGATGGAGCACCGCCAGAATGAAGATGAACCACCACTCGGATGAAGATAAGAAGCTTGTCAACGTATGAAAATGTAGCACTAGTGCCCGGATTCATCTTTTTTTGGGGTATTTTTTTTTCATGGGCAGCAAAGTAGTTAAATACCCAGCCAAATGCCCTTTTCAGGGCACTTTTAAGAGTAGGCTTTCTTTAATATATATATTTTATTTGGGGGGGTTGGGGGGTTAATGTTAGTAAGCTGTATTTTTTTTTTACCCAAAAAGAGCTGATTCACTTTAGGGCAATGCCCTACAAAAGAGCCCTTTAAGGGCTATATTTGTAGTTTAATGTTACAATAGTTTTATAAAATTTTGGGGTGGGTATTATATATTTTTTAGTGGCAGTTTAGAATAAGCATAACTCTTTATTTTTGGTAATTTGTTTCTTATTTTTTGTAATGTTAGGGATTTTTATTTTGTGTAATGTAAGTTTTTTTAATTTGTGTAATGTTAGGGTTTTTTATTTTAATTAATGTTAGGTTTTTAATTTATTTTTTAAAGGTAAGGTTAGTTTTTTATGAATTTTTCAGGTAAGTTTTTATTTTTTTCAAGGTAGTTAGTTTATAGGTAAAGTTATTCTATTGTGCAGTAACTTAGGGGGTCTTAGGTTAGGGGGTTTAGATGTTAGTGGGTTACTTTGTGGGGGTGGCGGTTTAGGGGTTAATAGTGTAGAGGTTTAGTTTGCAATGTGGGGGGTGACAGTTTAGGGGTTAAAAGTGTAGAGGTTTATAGTTTGTGATGTGGTGGGTGGTTTAGGGGTTAATAGGGTAGAGGTTTAGTTTGCGATATGGGCTGTGGCGGTTTAGGGTTTAATAGTATTCACCTAGATTATGAGTTTTGCGTTTCAGCGTTAAAACAGGAACGCAGCCATTACAAGTCTTGTTGGTATAGCTGTACCGCAAGCCTTTTAGCCTGTACCGCAACATCAGTCCCGCACACGTAAAAATTACGTTTTTTAATTGGACTTCCATAGCGCTGCCATTACAAGTTTTGCGGTGAGGCTAAAAAGCTTGCATTGCACCCTATACCGACAAGATCCGTTCCGCAATCTAAAAGCAGTAGTTACGCTACAAATCTGTTACATAGAACTCATAACTAAACTGCTACAAAGTAAACTAAACACCCATAAACTACCTATTAACCCCTAAACCAAGGCCCTCCTGCATCGCAAATACTATATTAAAGGTATTACCCCCTAATCTGCCGCTCCCAACATCGCTGCCACTAATATTTATTAACCCCTATTCCGCTGCTCCCCGACATCGTTGCCACTATACTAAAGTTATTAATCCCTAAACTGCTGCCCTCCCGCATCGCAAACACTATTTAAATATTATTAACCCCTAATCTGCCATCCGCCCACATCGCCCCCACTATACTAAAGTTGCCCTACACCGCCGCCACTATAATAAACCTATCAACCCCTAAACCGCAAGCCCCCAAAAATAAAAATATATTAAATTAAACTATTAACCCCTAAACCGAAAGCCCCCACATCACAATAAACTAATTTAAACTAGTAACCCCTAAACCTAAAGCCCCCCAACTTTAGATTAAAATTACAATTTCCCTATCTTAAATTAAATTAAAACTTACCTGTCAAATTAAAAAAAACTAAGTTTAAACTAACAATTAAACTAATATAACTATTTAACTAAAATTAAATTAACTACCAATTAAATTAAATTAAACTAAAATGCACATTACAAAAATCTTAACACTACTATAAAAATTACAAACTATCTAATTACAAAAAATAAAAAAGACTAAATTACAAAAAATAACAAACACTACATTATGAAAAATAACAAATGGAATTATCCAAAATAAAAAAGAATTACGCCTAATCTAATAACCCTATCAAAATAATAAAGCCCACCCAAAATAAAAAATAACCCTAACTTACAATAAACTACCAATAGCCCTTAAAAAGGCCTTTTGTAGGGCATTGTCCTAAAGAAATCAGCTCTTTTACCCGAAAAAAAAGACCCCCAACATTAAAACCCACCACCCAATCCCCCAAAATAAAAAACCTAACTGTAACAAAAACCTAAGCTAACCATTGCCCTGAAAATGACATTTGTATGGGAATTGCCCTTAAAAGGGCATTTAGCTCTTTTGCATTGCCCTGAAAAGGGCATTTACCTCTTTTATGAAAAGCCCAAACCCTAAACTAAAAAAAAAAATAACCACCCCGAAGATCAACTTACAGTTTTTGAAGTCCCGCTTGATCGATCTTCATCCAGGCGGGGAATTCCTCATCCAGGCGGTGAGAAGTCTTCATCCAAGCGGCATCTTCTATCTTCATCCAGGCGGCAAAGTTTTCATCCAGACGGCCTCTTCTATCTGCATCCAGGCGGGATCTTCTATCTTCATCCCGGGGGCGCGGAGCGGGTCCATCCTGAAGACATCCGGTGTGGAGCATCCTCTTCATATGGTCGCCACCGTATACTGAATCTTCAGTGCAAGGTACGCGATTCAAGATGGCGTCCCTTGCATTCCTATTGGCTGATTTGATTTTGGAAATTCAAATCAGCCAATAGGATGAGAGCTACTGAAATCCTATTGGCTTTTCAAAACAGCCAATAGGATGAGAGCTTCGGAAATTCTATTGGCTGTTCAAATCAGGGGTTAATAACTTTAGTATAGTGGCAGAGATGTTGGGGGCGGCAGATTAGGGGTTAATAGCTTTATTTAGGTGGCTGCGATATCAGGAGTGGCAGATTAGGGGTTAATAACATTATGTAGGTGGCGGTGATGTTGGGGGCAGCAGATTAGGGGTGTTTAGATGTGGGGTTTATGTTAGGGTGTTAGGTTTAAGCCTAACTTTTTTTTCCCCATAGACATCAATGGGGCTGCATTACGGAGCTTTTCTTTCCGTGATCACAGGTGTTAGGCTTTTTTTTAGCCTGTTCTCCCCATTGATGTCTATGGGGGAAGCATGCACGAGCACGTCAAAACAGTGCTTGAATTGTGTGCGGTATGAAGCTCAACGCATCTATGTCACACGCACAAGCCGGCTGTTTGAAAACTTGTAATGGCTGCGCTATAGGGGGTTAAATAATGCCATTTTTGTTGCATTCGTTAATTTACCTATAGCGAGAATAACTCGTAATCTAGCTGATAGAGAGGTAATTTGCAATGTGGGGGGTGGCAGTTTTAGGGTTTAATAGTGTAGAGAGGTATTTTTCGATGTGCGGGTGGTGGTTTTGGGGTAAATAGTGTAGAGAGGTAGTTTGTGATGTGGGATTGTGGTGGTTTAGGGGTCAACAGTGTAGAAGGTTACTTTGTGATGTGGGGGTGTGGTGGTTTAGGGGTTAATTGTGTAGTTTAGTGCAATAGTTTTTTCGGACAAACTTTTTGTGCGACCTGAAAGTTTGAGCTATAAATAGAAAATATGCGGAGCCTAAATTACTGCAAGTTTGCGCATACAAATTTGCAGTAATTTGAACAGCGCAGCACTCTTAATATGGATTTAAGAATAAAGAACACCGTAATCTCGCTGTCACGTCTACACTCCTTGCGCTAATGCTAGCACTGCACTCGTAATCTAGCCCAATATTAGGCATTCCTCCCAGTTTATAAAGCCCCTCTTCATATTATGCCAACCCTTGGAGAGGAAATAAATTATTATCTAGGAAATTAGCCATAATCTTAGTCTGGGACACACCCTACAAAGACTGAAATCTGCCAAAGATCAGAAGATGTGTGCTAGTCAAAATCCTTATCAGTTCTAGCAGGAAACGCACATGTTCATCCTCTTAATACTATTAATTGTAACAGTTTTTATTCATCTGTTGCTTATTACTATTTAAGTCTATGCCCATGAAGGGAAAAGTTCTATAATAATAATATTAATAATACTATGATCCCATTACTCGGGATCAGGAGTGATCTGTTCTAGCCATCTGTCGTCTTTATGTTCTATATGTTTTGTGATCCCTGCCCTTTAAATAATACTTACAAATATCATTTTTTCCTTTAAAACACAGATCGCACAGATAGTCCTTGCCTTCTCACATGTGGCAATCGCAACAATTCAGATCTGTATGTTTCCAGTAGGATATATAATTATTGGAGTTCACAGTGGCAACGGCATTTGGGGAGCTGTGTTTGTGAGTAAAAAAAAATCAGCTACTGACTTTTCCTGCAAATGGCATTAACGTGTGATAAGCGTATTTTGCATATTCAAATTGTGCTCACCTATCATTAACATGAAAATAACTACCCATATCTAATACCAACTCAAAGCCCACCCTACAGTTATATATAAAGTTAAACATAATAATGGGTTTGCCCCTCACAATCTTAGTTGTGTTGGTGGATTAAATATCTGTCTATCTATCTCTGTCTGTCAATCTCTCTATCTATTTATCTACACACACATACACATATATATATATAATCAGCAAATATAAGCGCTCAACTAGGAATGAACAATCGCAAAATAGCTTGTTCTCTTGCTAATTGCCACCTGGGAACAGCCTATTTTGCCCAATTGTGCTTTCTCAGAGAAGAATTTTCCAGAAGTTTATCAGTCTGATCCCACCTATACAGGTACAATTCTCCTCTGAACAAGGAACATGACAACTCCAGATGTTTGTTTCAGCCTTCTTTGGGCCTTGTTAGTGAGGTGCAGCCATATCCATCTAGGCATATTGCGCAGGGAGTGCACATTTGGTTTCCCCCATGACACCTAGGGAATCACACAAGAATCATATTTTAAATATTATCAACAAGTATAAGCATGCAACCAGGAATGAACAATATCAGCTTGTTCTCTGGCAAATTGCCACCTGGGAACAGCCTCTTTTGCCTAACTGTGCTTTCACAGAGGAGAACTTTCCTAAAGTATATCAGTCCGAGCCCGCCTATACAGGTCAGTTCAGCCCCGAAATACCAGGCAATCTTCCTCTGAATAAAGAACATGGCAACTGCAGATGATCATTTTGTTATTCTTTATTTATTAAAATATCATATTTACAATAAAATAAATCATAAAATAACATGTCCATTAAACACAAACAAAAAAATGCAACCATAATTAAAGTTTTTAGTGAAAACATGAATTCAAAAAGCAAAACAAAATTACTTTCCCAAGAGAGAGAGAGAAAAAAACCCACTATCCCTAAAACTAAACTGCCCCTAAAAACTTTCCCTATATACTGTCCCTCAAAAACTATAACAATAACCTTCACCTAACCAACCCACTAGTCCCTAAATCTTTTCTAATACTGTCCCTCTAATAATATCCCTCTCCCTCCCTGAAGTCCCTCCAGCTGACAAAACAAACAAACAATTCAAAAAAAGGAAGAAATTTAAAAAAAAATGTACAGCAACCAGCCAAAATAATGAGATAAAAAATAATATATATATATATATATATACACACCAATGTTTTCATTGTTTAGTTTTCCAGATGCCTTCAGAGTCAGTTTCTGCCATATAGATTTTGTACAAAAATAATCTTCCATGGATCGTACACATGCACTTACATCCACCATTTCTTTCTTAAAAACTAAAACATTTTGTGCATCCCACAAAGACTCTTACTTTTTCTACTCCACACAAACCAAACATAATAATTTCGTATGTAATCAGCTTAATCCCTGTCATACCTATAAACATCTTAGTAAGTGATTTCCATGCATTATTAGCATTTCCACAACTCCACATCAAATGCACTATATTTTCCACTTGACCACATCCATCCCTTGGACAACACTCTGTATTTATCAATCTTCTCCTTCTCTGAAACTCCCTAGTTGATAAACACACAGCCACTGACATCCATGCTACATCCTTCTGCCTATTAACCAAATCTTTCTCAAATTCTTCCATACCTGCACATTCTGAGTCCACCAATTACATATTATCTTTTCCTTACTCAATTTTTCCATACCAGGGGGCATATTTATCAAAGTGCGAGCGGACATGATACAATGTCCGCTGCACATCGATAAATGCCGACAGCATACGCTGTCAGCATTTATCATTGCACAAGCAGTTCACCAGAACTGCTTGTGCAATATCGCCCTCTGCATATTCGCAGCCAATCGTCCGCTAGCAAGGGGTGTCAATCAACCCGATCGTATTCGATCGGGTTGATTTCTGTCCACCGCCTCAGAGCAAGCGGACAAGTTATGGTGCTGCGTCTTTAGAAACAAGGGGCATCAAGCTCCAAAAAAGTCAAACTGCATTCTCACTATTTTCCTCAAAAACTTATTTGGATTTGGAAAAACATTATTAACATACAAAAAAATTGGGATCAACACAGCCTTTACAATTACCACTTTCCCTTCCAACTCAAATATCTACAAGACAAAAAAATAATTCTTTCCTTTACTTTCGCACACACATTTTGCCAACTTTCCCATTTAAATTATTATTAAATTTAATAGCAAGCACTTCAATAGCACCCTTCTGCACAGGCCAACCACTTAACTCCAAATCCGTCCACTCACCAAATGCTTTCACAGCACATTTATCCCAATTCACCCTAAATTCCCTTGCCATATGAACTTTAGCACTAGTTAAACCAGCTTGATTCTTACAAGCCACAGTAACAGCATCTATAAAGCCCAAAACTTTCCGTGGCCGGACTTTTAGCCGACGGACACTTGGCCGACGGACACTTGGCCGACGGACATTTGGCCGACGGACATTTGGCCGACGGACATTTGGCCGAAACACAAGTGGCTGTCAGATAACAGTCCGGCCACGAGATAGATAGATTTGATAGATAGATACATAGATTAGATAGATAGATCAATAGATGCAATAGATACATTTGATAGATACGATAGATAGATAGATTTGATAGATAAATAGATAGATTTGATAGATAGATCATTTCCCAGACAGAGAATTACAAAACGTGCGGGCTGGGACCCATGGTAAGGTTCCCAGAGGCAGTTGCGGCGCCCGAGGCTCTGATTAGAACAGAGCACTCTGGAACGTATCTGCCCTCGGCCGAAATCGGAACATTCTTTAGCTTTCTGTCTGTCAGCCAAATGTCCGTCGGCCAAATGTCCGTCTGCCAAATGTTCTTCTGCCAAATGTCTTTCTGCATTTTGTCAGAGCACCAAACTTTCAAACACCTACCACCACTCCCAGGCACTTCAACACCTCTAATAATTTTATCACAACTTAATCTCTGTAACAAAGGCTCAATCACAAAAATGAAAAGCAGAGGGGGACAAATGATAACCTTGTCTGACTCCAGACTTAGGAGGCGATTTATCAAGTGTTGGGCGGACATGATCCGTTGTAGCGGATCATGTCCGCCTGATATTGCTAAAATGCAGACAGCATACGCATTTATCATTGCACAAGCATTTCTAGTGAAATGCTTGTGCAATGCCGCCCCCTACAGATTCGCGGCTGCTAACAGGGGGTATCAATCATCTCGATCGTATCTGATCGGGATGATTGTTGTCTGCTGCCTCAGAGATGGCGGACAAGTTAAGAAGCAGCGTTCTTAAGACCTATGTTTCCGGCGAGCCTGAAGGCTCACTCGGAAACAGCTGCATTAGCAGCTACATAAATCAGCCCCTTAATATGTACTTTATCAGTCAAAAAACATTTACCAAAACCTTACTCACAATTCCATCATAAAAACATCTAACCCACCCAAGCATCGGATCTTTTCCAGATAAGCCCCACCAAAAAGTTAAGCCCCGCCACAACAAAAACATTTTAAAAAATAAGATATGAAACTTGTACATTTATTGATTATTGAACAGGAACAGTGTGAAATGAAACTTGTACTTGTGAAATTAAATTAAACTTGTACTAAACAGTAACTTGTATTGTTATTTTGCATTGAACTTGTAGTTTTATTTTTTATTGAAGACGATGCATTGAAACTTTGTACTTTTATTTGTTATCGGTGCATTGAAACTTTGTACTTTTATTTGTTATCGGTGAATTGAAACGTTGTACTTTTATTTGTTATCGGTGCATTGAAACTTTGTACTTTTATTTGTTATCGGTGCATTGAAACTTTGTACTTTTATTTGTTATCGGTGCATTGAAACTTTGTACTTTTATTTGTTATCGGTGCATTGAAACTTTGTACTTTTATTTGTTATCGGTGCATTGAAACTTTGTACTTTTATTTGTTATCGGTGCATTGAAACTTTGTACTTTTATTTGTTATCGGTGCATTGAAACTTTGTACTTTTATTTGTTATCGGTGCATTGAAACTTTGTACTTTTATTTGTTATCGGTGCATTGAAACTTTGTACTTTTATTTTAGTGAATTGGGTGCATTGAAACTTGTTTTTTATTTAAGAGGGTGAAATTGGGACAGGTCTTTATTTTTTATTTAAGAGGATGAAATTGGGACAGGTCATTGATAATTCGCATGAAAAGGTCCGTATTTCGGTACCTTTGCCTCCAAACGAACTCACACAAGTAGCTGTCCACTAAAGATCTGTGTGTGCCGCATTGGCGCTTATTCTGCATCTTGTAGACGTGCCAGAAAGATTCAATGGTTTGTGTGTGAGCTCCAGTCGTTGGATCCACAAAGTTTTCGGTATGATTAACCGTTTGATGAGTATAATTCATTGAAAGAATCGTTTCAATTCCTTTGTATGATGGCCACATATCGGAAATGATGATTGAGCCGGGAGCTATGCAGGCCTGTATTGTGTGCAGCAGAATGTCCGCAGTTCGATCTGGAACTGCATACATGAACACTTCTTTACTCTCCCTGCAGATCCCTCCGAAAATCCACTGCTGGGGAAGGACTCGCCCTGCGTTGTTTTTACAGCAAGATATTAGCGTTTCATCGATCTCGACGTGTAGACCTGGCCCGCCGACAATAGTTGGATTCTGCAAAAGACGCCAGGCACAAATTTCGCGAAGAAAGTTCTTCCAGTCAACAGCGGTTGTGTGGCCAATAGATAATTCCTTAGAGCAGAATTTCATACTTGTCAGATTTTTAGACCAGCAATAAATAAATAGAATTACTGTCCTGAACTTCATCCTAGACCACTCCAGCCAAGTTCCCTTTCTAAGAGCGATTTCTTGACGACACTGTCGTGCATTATACCTCCACCTGTCAGAAACAGTTGAAAGTGTCATTTGGTGCCCATTGTTGCATAAACGTTGTTGATGGATCACTCCGTGTGTTTGCAAAAAAAGTATTGCCGTCTCCTTGTCATGAACGACAGTCGAAAGCGTAAGAAAGTTCATTGTTTTTATTTCAAATTGTAATACGTCACTGTTACGTGCGTGCATTACATTGGAGCTGTCAAAAGTGGCGGGGCTTAACTTTTGGCGCGTGCACTGTTTGCCTTAGTGGCGGGGCTTATCTGGAAAAGATCCCAAGCATCTTCCTAGGTATACCTACTTTCTCTAAAACTCCAAACATATATTCATGAGCAACTTTATCATATTCTTTTTCAAAGTAAATCTCATCCACTGCAACAGACTACTTACACTTCTTGTTGTACCATATAACATACTGCAGACAAATAATACAGTCAGCAATCTGTCTACCAGGTACTGCACACACTTGTTCCTCACCGACAATCTTACCAACCACATTCTTAATTCTGTCAACCACTAACTTTGCAATCACTTTATAGTCTACATTCAACGGGGAAATTGGTCTCCAGTTACTTAAATCCTTTTTCTCACCTTTCTTATACAACAAAGTAATAACGCTCTCTTTCCTTGATTCAGACATTTCAATTTTCCCCCCCAAAAAAACAGCATTTGCAAACCTCTAAAAAACCTCACCAATCACATCCCAAAATTTACATTAAAAAGCTACAGGCGAGCCATCGCTTCCCATCTTTCAAACATACTTCCTTTTTCAAAAAATAAAAATCCTCTTTTTCCGGTATTACCTCTATCTTGTTCAATACATCACAGCTTTATCCACATCTTTCTCTCCATACAGATTAGCATAACATTTCCAAACCACATTCAAAATAACATTTACCACTAACATCTTTGTCAGACCCATTCAAAACAATAATAATACCTTCTTTCCCCGCAAACACATTTTTAAAGAAATCTAGAACATGTTTCATCTTTCTCACGTGTATCTATTCCTATATCACAATCTTCCTACCTTTCTCATTCAAATATCTAAAAACGTATTTGATTTAATTTAATTCATCACATACATCCGCACCCGAATCTCTCAATTCTATCAAATATTCCAGGAGCATCTGCCATATTTCATACTCCAACCTTTCCCTCCTAGCTTTCTTATGACCAATACTGATAAAAAAAATAATATCACCTTTAACCCATTCCCACCAATCAAGCACATTCTGGAAAGCCCATTTCTACGGTGTCCATTTTAGGACATCCTTGCTCCTCCTCCAAAACTGATGTCCTAAAATGGACACTGTACTTTATGTGTAGTAAACCCATGTAATGTATTCTTTTTTTTCTTTTGTAGTATATCATCTCTGGATCTTTGTCTGTTGCAGTTGAGTACAAATGCTCTATCTCAATGGTAAGTTTTATGCACAAATGTCTGATTTTAGTTTTTTATCAAATACTCCATCTCTACCCATCCTACCAAAGTTATACAGAGACTTCTAAGTTGAAAGTATTTTAGAAGTATTCTTAGGTCTGTTTATGACCCATCCTATTCTCCTGTACCCTTCATCCAGTGAACCAGTTCAGCCTTCCTTCATTCTCTTGGTATCCTTATTTGAAATGCAAGAATGTAAGTTTAGATGCCGGCCTATTTTTGGTGAATAAACTGGGTTATTCTTGCTTATTGGTGGATAAATTCATCCACCAATAAAAAAGTGCTGTCCAGAGTTCTGAACCAAAAAACAAGCTTAGATGCCTTATTTTTTAAACAAAGATAGCAAGTGAACGAAGAAAAATTCATAATAGGAGTAAATTAGAAAGTTGCTTAAAATTGCAGGCTCTATCTGAATCACAAAAGAAAAAAACTGGGTTCAGTGTCCCTTTAATTTGTGAGTTTTCCTCTCATTGAACTGTCAGCAACGTTTGTTGCATTTTATTCTAAGCTGTGAGAAATCTTAACTCCTTGATCCTCCTCTTCACCCGCACTATGAGGTAAATTTATAGGAGAATGGCTTCAAGTTTCCTTATTGACTACTTCAGAAATGTATTGAACCCCCCCAAGTGATCTTATGATTTTTCATTAAAATGCTGGTAAATCCTATCGTTTAAAAAATTCTAGGATTTCCCAGCACTAAAAACAAAGGTAACTTTCATTCATGAGTTTAAAAAAACTGTGTAAAAAGTTACCATTATTTTGCTGCAGCTTCACTACTAACCTAAGAGCTTACAGATGTCTATGGCACATATAAAAAAAAAAAAAATTGGGCTGTGCCATGGGCAGCCGGAGGCACTCAGGTTAGCAGCAGTGTTTATTTTGACGGCAAAATGTTGATTTAGTCTTAGTTTTAGTCTTTTGACTAAAATGCCATTTTAGTTTTAGTCAAATTTTAGTCATCGGAATTGTTTTAGTTTTAGTCTAGTTTTAGTCAGCTTAATCTCCAGTAGATTTTAGTTGAATAAAATCTAAGGGGTTTAGTTAAAGTGTAATGCATTATTTAAAGGGACATAATACTCATATGCTAAATCACTTGAAACGGATGCAGTATAACTGTAAAAAGCTAACAGGACAATATCACCTGAGCATCTCTATGTAAAAAAGGAAGATATTTTACCTCACAATCTCCTCAGCTCAGCAGAGTAAATTCTGTGTAAAAAGTTATAATTCAGCTGCTGCCCAGCTGCAGGAGAAAAAAAATTGAAGAAATGAACAGCAGCCAATCAGCATCAACAGTGCTGAGGTCATGAACTCTTTTACTGTGATCTCATGAGATTTGACTTAACTCTCATGAGATTTCATAGTTAACTTCCTTATACTGAATAGGGAAATAAGATGAGTGTGCACGAAAGCTCGCTCCTTCCGCTGTCCCGGGACAGACATACTAATTTACTGCTTAGAAGTCATTTACAATGGGATGTGGCTATTGAGGAACTTTTGAGGTAAAATATCTTCCTTGTTCAATGATGTTCAAGTGATATTTTCTAGTCAGCTTTTTACAGCTATGCTGCATCACTTTCAAGTGTTTCAACATTTGGGTATCATGGCCCTTTAAGCAATTTCCAAACTCATTATATACTCCAAGAGTAAAACACTTGTTATTATTTATGGTATTAAGGTTTAAACATGCAATACAGACACAGATTTAGCCAGTATGATATATAACATTTTTATTAAACTTAAAATGAAATAAAACCAAGTTTCATAAACAAAGAGAAGTGCAACTTTAAAATATATTTTTTTAAAAACTGTAAACTGTATTGGCTGTAACGTCATTGCACAATTACCCAATATAAAAACTTTAAGAGTTCTCTGTTAATAATTAAAACAAGTATCAAATAACTCAACACCACAAAAAGTATCTGTAGCTAGCACAGGCACAGCATAACTTAAACCCATACTCGTGGGTTATGCTTATTTCTATAGGAAGAATCAATTGATTAAATTAACACTGCTCTAGAACTTCCAAACTCATTATATACTCCTGGAGTAAAGATTTATTAACCTGTTTTTATTTATGGTATTAAGGTTTGAACATGCAATACAGATTTAACAGATTTAACTGTTGTGGTAAATAACGTCTTTATTTACCTTAAAATTAAATAAAACCAAGTTTTGTAAATAAACAAGAAGATAGCTTTGCTTTTATTTATTTTTTTTACAAAAAGACCATTAATTAGATATGGATTGATTATAACACCTTGCATAAAGTGTTAATTTTGACAGCAAATTTTGATTTAGTTTTACTCATAGTCTTTTGACTAAAATGTCATTTTGATTTAGTTTTAGTCATAGGGGACGATTTATTAAGAGTCGGACGGACATGATCTGCTACAGCAATCATGTCCGCCAGACATCGCTAAATGCCAACAGCATACACTGTTGGCATTTATCATTGCACAAGCAGTTCTGGTGAACTGCTTGTGCAATGCCGCCCCCTGCAGATTTGCGGCCAATCGGCCGCTAGCAGGGGGTGTTAATCAACCCGATCATATGTGATCAAGCTGATTGCTCTACGCCGCCTCAGAGGTGCCGAACGAGTTAAGGAGCAGCGGTCTTAAGATTCGGGCCATGATAAATCGGCCCCATAGTCTGTTGACTAAAATGCCATTTTAGTTTTAGTCAAATTTTAGTCATCAGAATTTCTTTAGTTTTATTGTCATTTTAGACTAGTTTTAGTTGACGAAATGGTGAAATAATGGTAACGTTTACACAGTTTTTTTTAAACTTGTGAATAAAAGTCACGTTTATTTTTAGTGCTGGTAAATCCTAGCGTTTTTTCAAATGCTAGGATTTACCATCACTGTAAGCTATTATTCTTCATGCATTCTACAATGTATTATTTTTACATTCTGCAAGGGACCTCAAAAACCTGCTAAGGCAATTAATATTTTAAAAAAGACTTAAGATTTATGAAAGTGCGAGCGGACATGATCCGTTGTAGCGGATCATGTCCGCCACACATAGATAAATGCCAACAGCATATGCTGTCGGCATTTATCATTGCACAAGCAGTTCTGGTGAACTGCTAGTACAATGCCGCCCCCTGCAGATTTGTGGCCAATTAGTCGCTAGCAGGGGGTGTCAATCAACCTGATCGTATACGATCGGGCGGATTGCGGTCCGCAGCCTCAGAGGTGGCAGAAGAGTTAAGGAGCAGCGGTCTTAAGACCGCTGCTTCTTAAAGGGATAGTATACACTCATTTTCATATAACTGCATGTAATAAACACTACTATAAAGAATAAGATGCACAAATACTGATATAAAAATCCAGTATAAAACTGTTTAAAAATTACTTAGAAGCTCTCAGTTTAGCTCTGTTGAAAAGTTAATGAATCGGTCCCTATGTATCTGGTTCTATGTTTAGGACACAACAGAACAATTTGCCTTCTTGCTCCTTTACATAACCCTTCCCTGCTTGTCAAAGAATCATAATAATTTCAGTCACAGGTCTAAGTACTCATAACTGCTAAGTATTGCTCAACATAACCCAGCATCTCTGTTTTCAATCTACAGGTCAAAGGAGCCCTGTCTATGAATATTATCAGTTGTTTGGCTTCTATAGCTGAACTTGGTTTGATATGCTTCGATCTTGCTGATCTTTGCTATTATGGCTGTAGGAGCGATCATCCAATTATAGTAAGTGGTCTATCTATCTGTCTGTCCGTCTGTCTATCTATTTAATATCTATTTTATTAGTCTATTTATCTATCCTTTTTAAGCTCAAAAATTCCTGTGTGAACCCAGTCAGATGTTTATCACAGTAATTTTATTTAAAGGGACATGAAACACCAAAAAAATTATTTCGTGATTCAGATAGAGAATACAATTTTAAACAACTTTCCAATATCTATTATTTAATATTCTTCCTTCTCTTGTTATCCTTTGCTGAAAGGTTTATTTAGGTAAGCTCAGGAGCAGCAAATAACCTAGGTTCTAGCTGCTGATTGGTGGCTGCATATATATACTGATTGTCATTGGCTCACCCATGTGTTCAGTTAGAAACCAGTAGTGCATTGCTGCTCCTTCAACAAATGATATCAAGAGAATTAAACAAATTAGATAATAGAAGTAAATTAGAAAGTTGTTTAAAACTGTATTCTCGATCTGATTTCTGAAAGAAAATGTTTAGGTTTCATGTCCCTTTAAGTTCCTATTAATATACTCTAATCTCTTTAAAAAATAAGTTAACCAAAGCAACATCCATAGTCTGCATAAAAAAACACTATTTGACTTGACAGCTAATTATACAAAAACATCCTTTACTATCCATCTGTTTATTTACTATTCCTTCATTCTATCCCCCCCCCCCAAAAAAAAAAATATTATATTTCTCTTCCCTCTACTCTCCTCTTTTTTTTTTTTATTTATATACAGTAGCACCACCCAACTGTGTCTCTTCATCTGCCTCCTTTTGTTACATTTATCCATGGCCGGATTGGCCTACCAGGATACAAGGTGATTTCCCGGTGAGCCACAACAGCTGGGGCTGGCCAGCTACAATTTAAGGGCGTGTTGCTACTGGCTTCTCTTCTTTTCACCACTGAGATATATATATATATACTAAGGTCACAAACTATTTCCTTGTAAGCTTTATTTTCTAGACCATGTACCATTTTAATAGCCTCATTTTAATTATTTATAGGGTCTAGTTAAAGGGACAGTCTAGTCAAAATTAAACTTTCATGATTCAGATAGGCCATGCAATTTTAAACAACTTTCACATTTACTTTTATTATCAAATTTGCTTTGTCCCCTTGGTGGTATTTTTGAAAAGTTAAACCTAGGTAGGCTCAAATTGATTTCTAAACCATTGAAAACCACCTCTTAGCTCAGAGCATTTTTTAAGTTTTTCACAGCTAGACAGTACTAGTTCATGTGTGTTATATAGATAACATTGTGCTTACTCCGTGGAGTTATTTAGGAGTCTGCACTGAGTGACTAAACTGCATGTCTGTCAAAAGTACTGAGATAAGGGGGCAGTCTGCAGAGGCTTAGATACAAGGTAATCACAGAGGTAAAACATATATTAATATAACTGTGTTGGTTATGCAAAACTGGGGAATAAGTATTAAAGGGATTATCTATCTTTTTAAACAATAACAATTCTGGTGTAGACTGTCCCTTTAACAGTGACACACTGTTTTGACTATTAACTTTTAAAGATAGGGGAACATATTGTGATGGTTATATCCTGTGTCTTATATCATAAGCCAGAGGTGTGAAGGGGGCAGTGGTCTGAAGTTACTCAGTTATACTAAGTTGAAGAATACTTAGAAAAGATAGCCTCTTTCACATTTGCTTACATAGAAGATGCAAAGCAGAATCATAATAATCTAATGTAAAGAATAAACATATGTTTAAATATAACTTTAACTATAACTTTTATTTATTCAGATTAAAAGTATATCTTATCTAATCGGACCTAGTACTTATTGGGTTAGATTTCAAGTGGAGCGGTATTTTGCGTTTTTGCTATAACAAAAACTCAGATTGGATCTTCATTTATACGCTAGTCGGGTTGCGCTGGTATTACAAGTTTCTTCAGCGGTAACCCGACTTGTGCAAAAAGTAAAAATTTGATAATCGCAATAACATTTACGCATTCACCCATAGAAGTCAATGGAGCAAAAAAAGTTGAAAAAAAACTTTCGCACAGACACCATTAATTTGATTTTCCAATTTTCTTTACGTAACGGAACCATTAATTTAAATTTCCAATGTTCTTTACATAACGGAATATGTTCTATTTATTCATAAATAAATATTTCTATATATATCTGATGTTTTTTTAAACAAATATATATTTATACCTATATATATATATATATATATATATATATATATATATATATATATATATATATATATATATATATATATATATATACAGGTGTCCCTCAGTTTACAACGGTTCAATTTGCACCGTTTCAGAATAACAACCTTTTTTTCAGTCATGTGACTGCTATTGAAAAGCATTGAGAAGCAGTGCATTGATTAAAATAGACAGTAGGTGGAGCTGTCCGCTTGTGTTGCAGCAAAGATATGCAAGCCAAGCAAGCTGAAATTAAATAGTTTAACCAGACCTGAGCTATCGAGCAGTTTGCAAAGGAACAAGATCTTCCTGTCTATAATTCAGTCCAGATTGGAATGCATAGAAAGAACAGTTTGCAGAAAAATGCAAGTAAAGTCTGTATTGTGTGATTATTTTATTAGGTTTATAATGCTGTTTAGCAAATGTTTTTGTTCATTTAACTTAGTTTAATTATACATTCTGTGCTGTGTGATTACTTTATTAGGTTTATAATGCTGTTTAGCATTTAAAGTCTTCATTTCAAAGCTTTAAAAATAATGTATTAGGTGTTACTTTTGCCAATTTTGAGAGGGGCCTGGAACCTAACTCCCTCACATCCCATTGACTTACATTATAAACTGGGTTTCAATTTACAACGGTTTTGATTTACAACCATTCCTTCTGGAACCTAACCCCGGCGTAAACTGAGGGCTACCTGTATATAGATTATACATAGGTATAGATATACAGGGAGTGCAGAATTATTAGGCAAGTTGTATTTTTGAGGATTAATTTTATTATTGAACAACAACCATGTTCTCAATGAACCCAAAAAACTCATTAATATCAAAGCTGAATAGTTTTGGAAGTAGTTTTTAGTTTGTTTTTAGTTATAGCTATTTTAGGGGGATATCTGTGTGTGCAGGTGACTACTATTACTGTGCATAATTATTAGGCAACTTAACAAAAAACAAATATATACCCATTTCAATCATTTATTTTTACCAGTGAAACCAATATAACATCTCAACATTCACAAATATACATTTCTGACATTCAAAAACAAAACAAAAACAAATCAGTGACCAATATAGCCACCTTTCTTTGCAAGGACACTCAAAAGCCTGCCATCCATGGATTCTGTCAGTGTTTTGATCTGTTCACCATCAACATTGCGTGCAGCAGCAACCACAGCCTCCCAGACACTGTTCAGAGAGGTGTACTGTTTTCCCTCCTTGTAAATCTCACATTTGATGATGGACCACAGGTTCTCAATGGGGTTCAGATCAGGTGAACAAGGAGGCCATGTCATTAGATTTTCTTCTTTTATACCCTTTCTTGCCAGCCACGCTGTGGAGTACTTGGACGCGTGTGATGGAGCATTGTCCTGCATGAAAATCATGTTTTTCTTGAAGGATGCAGACTTCTTCCTGTACCACTGCTTGAAGAAGGTGTCTTCCAGAAACTGGCAGTAGGACTGGGAGTTGAGCTTGACTCCATCCTCAACCCGAAAAGGCCCCACAAGCTCATCTTTGATGATACCAGCCCAAACCAGTACTCCAACTCCACCTTGCTGGCGTCTGAGTCGGACTGGAGCTCTCTGCCCTTTACCAATCCAGCCACGGGCCCATCCATCTGGCCCATCAAGACTCACTCTCATTTCATCAGTCCATAAAACCTTAGAAAAATCAGTCTTGAGATATTTCTTGGCCCAGTCTTGACGTTTCAGCTTGTGTGTCTTGTTCAGTGGTGGTCGTCTTTCAGCCTTTCTTACCTTGGCCATGTCTCTGAGTATTGCACACCTTGTGCTTTTGGGCACTCCAGTGATGTTGCAGCTCTGAAATATGGCCAAACTGGTGGCAAGTGGCATCTTGGCAGCTGCACGCTTGACTTTTCTCAGTTCATGGGCAGTTATTTTGCGCCTTGGTTTTTCCACACGCTTCTTGCGACCCTGTTGACTATTTTGAATGAAACGCTTGATTGTTCAATGATCACGCTTCAGAAGCTTTGCAATTTTAAGAGTGCTGCATCCCTCTGCAAGATATCTCACTATTTTTGACTTTTCTGAGCCTGTCAAGTCCTTCTTTTGAACAAACAAACAAAGGGTGGTGTGAGTGCTAATCAGGAAAAGGTTTCTGTGCTTGAATCCCTAATATGGTCTGATAAAATCTCCAATTACAGACTATACGATAAAGAGGTGAGAGTGGTGTGGGATAAGCGCTCCAGATAAGTAGAGCCAACCAGATTATTATGAAAAAATAAAATAACAAGAGGAACTAATGATAGTAAAAAAGAATTTTTATAGTGATTTAGGTAGATGACTAGTTAATGCATACAGAATATGTTAGCATATACTCAATTACATAAGATGCCGGCATCAGTAACAATCAAACATATTAATCATATTAAAAACAGAAAAATACAGCCGATATAAAATTTCTAAAAGATTCCCTAAGTGTTTCTTAAAAATATATACGAATATGAATAAACTTGATAAAGGTTAATAACTCTTAGCACAGTAAAATTGGCTCGGCTAAATGTTACCAGTATTATTTTTAAGCAATGGAATATTTGGTCACAGTATTCAGTGGAGGCGTCTGATCTGTTCAGCCGTTAGGAGTAACTGTGAGTGATGGATCGGGAGGTGTGACGTCACGTCACCTGACTATTGTATTCCTCCAATCTCTGTGATATGCTTAAACACAAAAAGTTTGAAATTTGTATCCAATTCTCAATCGTAACAAAGTATACTTGTTTATGTGATGGTTAGTATCAATACTTGCAAGTGTCCAATGTCCAAAGAATCTGTCCAAATTTGAAAAAAACGGTTTGTTTTATCAGCAGCTCTGAATCCTATGGAGTGTTGATCCGTTTGGTTTTATGTCCGTTCTGAAATGTGAAACTTGTCCTTATCCGAAGAAGCTCCTAAGCACTTGGTTTTTAGTGTATATTAGGGCTATGATGGGAGCAAAGGAAGAAACTAGGGGGCACACAGGAATTATTCATACATCGATCTCAGTGTTGATTCAAGGAGATAGAAATGAACCTGTTTTTGTGCCAGTAAAACAGTTTAGCAGTTCAATAGCCTTAGTATATAATTGGTTACACACAGGAATTACTCATATGTCCTCCCTCTATATTAATCATAGAGATAGGGATGAACCTGTAGAGTGTAACACTACCAGTACCAGTAATAAAATTCTGAATTGACAGGAGTAAGCAAATCTACGCGTTTCGGCAGTGTTAGCTGCCTTTATCAAGATGCTTACTATATGAAATTACTGCCTTTTTATAAGGAGTGTTTGATTCAGGACAGGTGTGGTTAGAGGATAGTCTAAATTAACCCTTAAGTGCTTCTAAAGTGAATGTGTTGAAGTCAGTTTCATAGATAGATGAGGTATATCTTATTAAAAAATTTTCAAAGACAATATTCCATCTAATTTCACTCATTAAGTGTTTTTGAAATGATTGCATTAGGATTAAATACATGAACAAAATACATAACCAGAATTGGAATGTTGAATTAATATTTAAATTTATGAGAAATCCCATCATTTCAGAATGTGAATTTAAGTGTAAAGATATAGTCGCCCATATCTCAACATTATACTATAACCAGTTTTTCTTTAATACAGTTTTTGTTGAAAGTGATTTTTATATATGTAAATATACATTGCTCCAAAGGTTTTTTTCATTTTATTATAATAATCTTGCAAAATTGCAATATCAGGTTGTTCTTTAATAAGCGCTAAATCAACTTGTCTATATGCTAAGAGGTGAGGGGAGGATGTGATACAAAGTAAAAGTTTTGTAGATATAGCTTCGAGACGGCTATTGTACAGTCTCGTTTATGTTTATTTCGATAGTGTATGAGTTCAATTTTTAGTGAAATAATATTTTATATGATAGATGTAATTTGGAATATGTGTTCAACTATTTTGTTTGTCTAGTGATTGTTTATAAGATAGAATTAAGATCAAAGGAACTATTAAGTCCCAATGGATGTACTGTTTTATATTCAAATATGAGTTCTGCTTCTTTTTTTAGGAGTACCTTTTCTATATTTCCCCCTCTCTTGTTCGGTCTAATTTTTTTCATTCCCCAACATTGAAAACATTTAAGGTCTCCATGGTGTATTTCATTGAAATGTTTGTAAAGTATGGTTTTTGTGGTTTTATGTTCTATGTTCCAAATATGTTCTCTCATTCTATCTTTGAATGTGCGACTGGTTTGACCTATATAGAATAAATTACACGAACATCTTATGCAGTAAATTATATTTGAGTCGTTACATGTTATGGTGTCCTTGATTGTAAATGTAACCTGTTGGTTGATAAATGTTATCTTTTTAGTTTTATTACTATATCTACAGGATTTACACTTGTGACATGGATAGAATCCAAAAATTTCTTCTTTCTTTAAGTTCACATCTTTTGAATAATCATTTTTTGTTTTGAATTCACTTGGTGACAGATAGCTTTTGAGATTTTTAGCTTTTTTGAAAATGAGATCTGGGTAATTTTTAACTGTAGTTCCTAATATAGGATCCTTTTTGATATAGTGCCAGTGTTTTTGAAGGATGGTTTTTATTTCTTTGTGGTTTGAGCTATATTCAGTTATAAATGGAATAAAATTATTGACATTAGAAGGCATTGAATTATTTGTATATAAATTTTTTCTTTTGTTAGGTTGCTTTTGTAATAAGTTGGATCTATCAGTTTTTCTTACAGAAGTTATGGTTTCTTGGATTTTTTTCTGATTGTAACCTTTATCTGCAAATCTATTTAGTAGAATGTTGCATTGTGAGTCATAAGATTCTATGTCTGAGCAGTTTTTTCTGACTCTTAGCATCTGACTTTTTGGGATGTTATCCTTCCACCTATTCAGATGGCAGCTTTGATAATGTATAAAATTATTTGAGTCTATAGTTTTGAAGTAGGTTTTGGTTTTAATTAAATTCTCTACTATCTCTACCTCAATGTCCAGGAAATGTATTGAGCTGGTGCTGTGTTCATAAGTGAAAGTGAGGCCTACATCATTAGTATTCATGTCCTCAAGGAATAGTTCTAGAATTTCGTAGTCACCCCTCCAGACTAGGAAGATATCGTCAATAAATCTTTTATAGAGCACAAGGTTCGCTCCCCACACATCATTGGATAGAAAAGTTTCTTCAAAGAATCCCATAAATAGATTCGCATAGCTGGGAGCGAACCTTGTGCCCATAGCGGTACCCCTAGTCTGGAGGTAAAATTTGTCATTAAACATGAAACTATTGTTTTTTAAAATAAACTCAATGCTATCTAGAATAAATTTGTTTTGTTCTTGTAATAGATTGGGATCGTTATTTAAATAGTGTGCAATTGCTTCTAACCCTAAATTGTGATTAATGTTTGTATATAATGAATTAACGTCACAAGTGACCATTATATAATTGTTTTGCCATTTAATTTCATTTAATACATTTAAAAAATGAGTGGAATCTTTTAAATGTGATGGTAGCTGTGTAACATAATTTTGAAGGTAATGATCAACATATTGGGAAAGGTTGGAGGATATTGATTCTATTCCTGATATAATGGGACGTCCAGGGGGTTTGGTGAGATGTTTATGAATTTTTGGCAGAAAATAAAATGTTGGATTTTTTGGAAAATTAACTTTAAGGAAATTGTATTCTGAATCTGTAATTACTCCTGATATTTTTGCCTTATCCAATAACAGATTGAGTTTCTTTTTCTGAGTTTCTATTGGATTGTTTTTAAGACTGGTATACGTCGTGTTGTCATGTAGAAGCCTATATGATTCTTCCAGGTAGTATTGTACATCCATAATTACAATACCCCCGCCTTTATCGGCGGGTTTTATTATAATCTCTTTATTATTTTGTAATGATTTTAATGTTTTACGTTCATTTGGTTTGAGATTATCTTTTATTTTGTTGTTGATTTCTAATTTCTCTAGATCTTCTTTAACATTTTTTTCAAAATTTTTGATAAAGTCTCCCTTTTCTTGCATAGGGTAGAAAGTTGATTTCTCTTTTAGGTTTGAATGTATATATTTACTAGGTGTGTTTTGTGTTCTAGTGAGTGGAGTAGTTAAAAAATATTTTTTCAAAGTTAGTTTACGAACAAACTGGTTTACGTTTATTAGTGTTTCGAATTTGTTCATTTTGCACATTGGTGCAAAGGTTAGACCTTTTTTTAAAACTCTTTCTTCATCTATATTTAGTTTATATTTACTCAAGTTGAATATACCAGTGTTCTGATCAGTTTTTGAGGTGATTATCTTAGTCTTTTTTGTGGGTTTTCTCCCTCTTCTCCCTCTCTTTCTCTTTTTCCTTTTGGTGTTCCCCAAATGGAATTTTGTGTTTTTGAAGTATTTTTTTGGTGTCCTGTATGTTGTGAAGTTTGTCCTAAAAAATGACTGTTGGTTTTTTGAAAAGGAACATTCTCAAAATTATCATGGGTGTCTGACAAAGGTTCAAAACTATTAGATAAAGGAATTCTCCAATTGTGAGTATTTGTTCTTTCTCTATAATTATTGGAAGATGAGTTTCCTGAGTCACGATATCTATTGTGATAGGATCTATAGTGCATATTTTGATATGATCTATTGTGATGTGATCTATCCTGGTATTGATTATTTTTATCATAATATTGCTGATTTGATCTATAATCATAATCATTTCTCTCATTGTAATAATTTCTATTTGGTATATAGAAGTTATTATTCGTGCCTCTATTACCAGATATGGATTGATTCCTTTGATAATGAGGTTTGTTTTGAAAGTTATGAAAGTTGTGATTTCTGTTGTGATTATAATTATTATCATTGTGTGTATTAATGTTTTCTTTATTAGATGTTGTTTTATTTTCTTTTATAGTTTTGTGTTTACTAAAGATGGATGCATTGATTTGGATGTTTTGTGGGTCTTTATTAGTGTGGGGTTTTGTTGTTTGATCTATTGTGGATGATGAACATGGAATAATGTCATTATCTTCTTCTTCTATTTCTGTGGTTATTTGACTATTCTCAGATTTATTAGCAATTTTATAATCATCCATATCTCTTTTAAATTTATTGTTTTTACCTATTTGTAACATTTGTTTAAATTCCATGATATTTTTAATCATGATTTGTTGTTTATTTATATATTCTTTATCGTTAGTAAACGGTTTTAATTTATCTTTAAATGTATCAATATCATTTTTTATTTGAGTTAGAGAACGATTTCTGGATTTAATTAATATTTTTAACAGATCTAGTGATGCATTTTCTAAGGTGCTGTACCACTCAGTTGCTAGATCTTCATTCAGTTCGAAAGTACAATCTTTTTTTAGTCTTAGTCCTCTAGGAACCATTTTTGACTCTATATATTTCTGGGTATATGATAATTCAACTGAATATTTGATCTCCTTTAGGAGTGTATCTTCTAATTCCTTACAAGTGTTGTGTAAATTAATATCATCCAGTGGTAGCGATTCCATTGTTTCAAAATTATTGGTTTGGATTTCTGATAACATATTTTCTCTAAAAGAAAATAGTTCCATTATGTGTGCGAAAAAGTATCTACCGATACAGTGGTTTAGAAGTTATATGTGAAAACAGTGTGTATTTTTTAAAAGAAATATCTATTATGAACAAATTTCTCAAACTATAGAACTTATTGTGTTTGGAATATTTTTCTTAGTGAGTGACAAGCTACTACAAACACCTGGAGATTATACTAATAAACAAACAAACAAAGGGTGGTGTGAGTGCTAATCAGGAAAAGGTTTCTGTGCTTGAATCCCTAATATGGTCTGATAAAATCTCCAATTACAGACTATACGATAAAGAGGTGAGAGTGGTGTGGGATAAGCGCTCCAGATAAGTAGAGCCAACCAGATTATTATGAAAAAATAAAATAACAAGAGGAACTAATGATAGTAAAAAAGAATTTTTATAGTGATTTAGGTAGATGACTAGTTAATGCATACAGAATATGTTAGCATATACTCAATTACATAAGATGCCGGCATCAGTAACAATCAAACATATTAATCATATTAAAAACAGAAAAATACAGCCGATATAAAATTTCTAAAAGATTCCCTAAGTGTTTCTTAAAAATATATACGAATATGAATAAACTTGATAAAGGTTAATAACTCTTAGCACAGTAAAATTGGCTCGGCTAAATGTTACCAGTATTATTTTTAAGCAATGGAATATTTGGTCACAGTATTCAGTGGAGGCGTCTGATCTGTTCAGCCGTTAGGAGTAACTGTGAGTGATGGATCGGGAGGTGTGACGTCACGTCACCTGACTATTGTATTCCTCCAATCTCTGTGATATGCTTAAACACAAAAAGTTTGAAATTTGTATCCAATTCTCAATCGTAACAAAGTATACTTGTTTATGTGATGGTTAGTATCAATACTTGCAAGTGTCCAATGTCCAAAGAATCTGTCCAAATTTGAAAAAAACGGTTTGTTTTATCAGCAGCTCTGAATCCTATGGAGTGTTGATCCGTTTGGTTTTATGTCCGTTCTGAAATGTGAAACTTGTCCTTATCCGAAGAAGCTCCTAAGCACTTGGTTTTTAGTGTATATTAGGGCTATGATGGGAGCAAAGGAAGAAACTAGGGGGCACACAGGAATTATTCATACATCGATCTCAGTGTTGATTCAAGGAGATAGAAATGAACCTGTTTTTGTGCCAGTAAAACAGTTTAGCAGTTCAATAGCCTTAGTATATAATTGGTTACACACAGGAATTACTCATATGTCCTCCCTCTATATTAATCATAGAGATAGGGATGAACCTGTAGAGTGTAACACTACCAGTACCAGTAATAAAATTCTGAATTGACAGGAGTAAGCAAATCTACGCGTTTCGGCAGTGTTAGCTGCCTTTATCAAGATGCTTACTATATGAAATTACTGCCTTTTTATAAGGAGTGTTTGATTCAGGACAGGTGTGGTTAGAGGATAGTCTAAATTAACCCTTAAGTGCTTCTAAAGTGAATGTGTTGAAGTCAGTTTCATAGATAGATGAGGTATATCTTATTAAAAAATTTTCAAAGACAATATTCCATCTAATTTCACTCATTAAGTGTTTTTGAAATGATTGCATTAGGATTAAATACATGAACAAAATACATAACCAGAATTGGAATGTTGAATTAATATTTAAATTTATGAGAAATCCCATCATTTCAGAATGTGAATTTAAGTGTAAAGATATAGTCGCCCATATCTCAACATTATACTATAACCAGTTTTTCTTTAATACAGTTTTTGTTGAAAGTGATTTTTATATATGTAAATATACATTGCTCCAAAGGTTTTTTTCATTTTATTATAATAATCTTGCAAAATTGCAATATCAGGTTGTTCTTTAATAAGCGCTAAATCAACTTGTCTATATGCTAAGAGGTGAGGGGAGGATGTGATACAAAGTAAAAGTTTTGTAGATATAGCTTCGAGACGGCTATTGTACAGTCTCGTTTATGTTTATTTCGATAGTGTATGAGTTCAATTTTTAGTGAAATAATATTTTATATGATAGATGTAATTTGGAATATGTGTTCAACTATTTTGTTTGTCTAGTGATTGTTTATAAGATAGAATTAAGATCAAAGGAACTATTAAGTCCCAATGGATGTACTGTTTTATATTCAAATATGAGTTCTGCTTCTTTTTTTAGGAGTACCTTTTCTATATTTCCCCCTCTCTTGTTCGGTCTAATTTTTTTCATTCCCCAACATTGAAAACATTTAAGGTCTCCATGGTGTATTTCATTGAAATGTTTGTAAAGTATGGTTTTTGTGGTTTTATGTTCTATGTTCCAAATATGTTCTCTCATTCTATCTTTGAATGTGCGACTGGTTTGACCTATATAGAATAAATTACACGAACATCTTATGCAGTAAATTATATTTGAGTCGTTACATGTTATGGTGTCCTTGATTGTAAATGTAACCTGTTGGTTGATAAATGTTATCTTTTTAGTTTTATTACTATATCTACAGGATTTACACTTGTGACATGGATAGAATCCAAAAATTTCTTCTTTCTTTAAGTTCACATCTTTTGAATAATCATTTTTTGTTTTGAATTCACTTGGTGACAGATAGCTTTTGAGATTTTTAGCTTTTTTGAAAATGAGATCTGGGTAATTTTTAACTGTAGTTCCTAATATAGGATCCTTTTTGATATAGTGCCAGTGTTTTTGAAGGATGGTTTTTATTTCTTTGTGGTTTGAGCTATATTCAGTTATAAATGGAATAAAATTATTGACATTAGAAGGCATTGAATTATTTGTATATAAATTTTTTCTTTTGTTAGGTTGCTTTTGTAATAAGTTGGATCTATCAGTTTTTCTTACAGAAGTTATGGTTTCTTGGATTTTTTTCTGATTGTAACCTTTATCTGCAAATCTATTTAGTAGAATGTTGCATTGTGAGTCATAAGATTCTATGTCTGAGCAGTTTTTTCTGACTCTTAGCATCTGACTTTTTGGGATGTTATCCTTCCACCTATTCAGATGGCAGCTTTGATAATGTATAAAATTATTTGAGTCTATAGTTTTGAAGTAGGTTTTGGTTTTAATTAAATTCTCTACTATCTCTACCTCAATGTCCAGGAAATGTATTGAGCTGGTGCTGTGTTCATAAGTGAAAGTGAGGCCTACATCATTAGTATTCATGTCCTCAAGGAATAGTTCTAGAATTTCGTAGTCACCCCTCCAGACTAGGAAGATATCGTCAATAAATCTTTTATAGAGCACAAGGTTCGCTCCCCACACATCATTGGATAGAAAAGTTTCTTCAAAGAATCCCATAAATAGATTCGCATAGCTGGGAGCGAACCTTGTGCCCATAGCGGTACCCCTAGTCTGGAGGTAAAATTTGTCATTAAACATGAAACTATTGTTTTTTAAAATAAACTCAATGCTATCTAGAATAAATTTGTTTTGTTCTTGTAATAGATTGGGATCGTTATTTAAATAGTGTGCAATTGCTTCTAACCCTAAATTGTGATTAATGTTTGTATATAATGAATTAACGTCACAAGTGACCATTATATAATTGTTTTGCCATTTAATTTCATTTAATACATTTAAAAAATGAGTGGAATCTTTTAAATGTGATGGTAGCTGTGTAACATAATTTTGAAGGTAATGATCAACATATTGGGAAAGGTTGGAGGATATTGATTCTATTCCTGATATAATGGGACGTCCAGGGGGTTTGGTGAGATGTTTATGAATTTTTGGCAGAAAATAAAATGTTGGATTTTTTGGAAAATTAACTTTAAGGAAATTGTATTCTGAATCTGTAATTACTCCTGATATTTTTGCCTTATCCAATAACAGATTGAGTTTCTTTTTCTGAGTTTCTATTGGATTGTTTTTAAGACTGGTATACGTCGTGTTGTCATGTAGAAGCCTATATGATTCTTCCAGGTAGTATTGTACATCCATAATTACAATACCCCCGCCTTTATCGGCGGGTTTTATTATAATCTCTTTATTATTTTGTAATGATTTTAATGTTTTACGTTCATTTGGTTTGAGATTATCTTTTATTTTGTTGTTGATTTCTAATTTCTCTAGATCTTCTTTAACATTTTTTTCAAAATTTTTGATAAAGTCTCCCTTTTCTTGCATAGGGTAGAAAGTTGATTTCTCTTTTAGGTTTGAATGTATATATTTACTAGGTGTGTTTTGTGTTCTAGTGAGTGGAGTAGTTAAAAAATATTTTTTCAAAGTTAGTTTACGAACAAACTGGTTTACGTTTATTAGTGTTTCGAATTTGTTCATTTTGCACATTGGTGCAAAGGTTAGACCTTTTTTTAAAACTCTTTCTTCATCTATATTTAGTTTATATTTACTCAAGTTGAATATACCAGTGTTCTGATCAGTTTTTGAGGTGATTATCTTAGTCTTTTTTGTGGGTTTTCTCCCTCTTCTCCCTCTCTTTCTCTTTTTCCTTTTGGTGTTCCCCAAATGGAATTTTGTGTTTTTGAAGTATTTTTTTGGTGTCCTGTATGTTGTGAAGTTTGTCCTAAAAAATGACTGTTGGTTTTTTGAAAAGGAACATTCTCAAAATTATCATGGGTGTCTGACAAAGGTTCAAAACTATTAGATAAAGGAATTCTCCAATTGTGAGTATTTGTTCTTTCTCTATAATTATTGGAAGATGAGTTTCCTGAGTCACGATATCTATTGTGATAGGATCTATAGTGCATATTTTGATATGATCTATTGTGATGTGATCTATCCTGGTATTGATTATTTTTATCATAATATTGCTGATTTGATCTATAATCATAATCATTTCTCTCATTGTAATAATTTCTATTTGGTATATAGAAGTTATTATTCGTGCCTCTATTACCAGATATGGATTGATTCCTTTGATAATGAGGTTTGTTTTGAAAGTTATGAAAGTTGTGATTTCTGTTGTGATTATAATTATTATCATTGTGTGTATTAATGTTTTCTTTATTAGATGTTGTTTTATTTTCTTTTATAGTTTTGTGTTTACTAAAGATGGATGCATTGATTTGGATGTTTTGTGGGTCTTTATTAGTGTGGGGTTTTGTTGTTTGATCTATTGTGGATGATGAACATGGAATAATGTCATTATCTTCTTCTTCTATTTCTGTGGTTATTTGACTATTCTCAGATTTATTAGCAATTTTATAATCATCCATATCTCTTTTAAATTTATTGTTTTTACCTATTTGTAACATTTGTTTAAATTCCATGATATTTTTAATCATGATTTGTTGTTTATTTATATATTCTTTATCGTTAGTAAACGGTTTTAATTTATCTTTAAATGTATCAATATCATTTTTTATTTGAGTTAGAGAACGATTTCTGGATTTAATTAATATTTTTAACAGATCTAGTGATGCATTTTCTAAGGTGCTGTACCACTCAGTTGCTAGATCTTCATTCAGTTCGAAAGTACAATCTTTTTTTAGTCTTAGTCCTCTAGGAACCATTTTTGACTCTATATATTTCTGGGTATATGATAATTCAACTGAATATTTGATCTCCTTTAGGAGTGTATCTTCTAATTCCTTACAAGTGTTGTGTAAATTAATATCATCCAGTGGTAGCGATTCCATTGTTTCAAAATTATTGGTTTGGATTTCTGATAACATATTTTCTCTAAAAGAAAATAGTTCCATTATGTGTGCGAAAAAGTATCTACCGATACAGTGGTTTAGAAGTTATATGTGAAAACAGTGTGTATTTTTTAAAAGAAATATCTATTATGAACAAATTTCTCAAACTATAGAACTTATTGTGTTTGGAATATTTTTCTTAGTGAGTGACAAGCTACTACAAACACCTGGAGATTATACTAATAAACAAACAAACAAAGGGTGGTGTGAGTGCTAATCAGGAAAAGGTTTCTGTGCTTGAATCCCTAATATGGTCTGATAAAATCTCCAATTACAGACTATACGATAAAGAGGTGAGAGTGGTGTGGGATAAGCGCTCCAGATAAGTAGAGCCAACCAGATTATTATGAAAAAATAAAATAACAAGAGGAACTAATGATAGTAAAAAAGAATTTTTATAGTGATTTAGGTAGATGACTAGTTAATGCATACAGAATATGTTAGCATATACTCAATTACATAAGATGCCGGCATCAGTAACAATCAAACATATTAATCATATTAAAAACAGAAAAATACAGCCGATATAAAATTTCTAAAAGATTCCCTAAGTGTTTCTTAAAAATATATACGAATATGAATAAACTTGATAAAGGTTAATAACTCTTAGCACAGTAAAATTGGCTCGGCTAAATGTTACCAGTATTATTTTTAAGCAATGGAATATTTGGTCACAGTATTCAGTGGAGGCGTCTGATCTGTTCAGCCGTTAGGAGTAACTGTGAGTGATGGATCGGGAGGTGTGACGTCACGTCACCTGACTATTGTATTCCTCCAATCTCTGTGATATGCTTAAACACAAAAAGTTTGAAATTTGTATCCAATTCTCAATCGTAACAAAGTATACTTGTTTATGTGATGGTTAGTATCAATACTTGCAAGTGTCCAATGTCCAAAGAATCTGTCCAAATTTGAAAAAAACGGTTTGTTTTATCAGCAGCTCTGAATCCTATGGAGTGTTGATCCGTTTGGTTTTATGTCCGTTCTGAAATGTGAAACTTGTCCTTATCCGAAGAAGCTCCTAAGCACTTGGTTTTTAGTGTATATTAGGGCTATGATGGGAGCAAAGGAAGAAACTAGGGGGCACACAGGAATTATTCATACATCGATCTCAGTGTTGATTCAAGGAGATAGAAATGAACCTGTTTTTGTGCCAGTAAAACAGTTTAGCAGTTCAATAGCCTTAGTATATAATTGGTTACACACAGGAATTACTCATATGTCCTCCCTCTATATTAATCATAGAGATAGGGATGAACCTGTAGAGTGTAACACTACCAGTGCCAGTAATAAAATTCTGAATTGACAGGAGTAAGCAAATCTACGCGTTTCGGCAGTGTTAGCTGCCTTTATCAAGATGCTTACTATATGAAATTACTGCCTTTTTATAAGGAGTGTTTGATTCAGGACAGGTGTGGTTAGAGGATAGTCTAAATTAACCCTTAAGTGCTTCTAAAGTGAATGTGTTGAAGTCAGTTTCATAGATAGATGAGGTATATCTTATTAAAAAATTTTCAAAGACAATATTCCATCTAATTTCACTCATTAAGTGTTTTTGAAATGATTGCATTAGGATTAAATACATGAACAAAATACATAACCAGAATTGGAATGTTGAATTAATATTTAAATTTATGAGAAATCCCATCATTTCAGAATGTGAATTTAAGTGTAAAGATATAGTCGCCCATATCTCAACATTATACTATAACCAGTTTTTCTTTAATACAGTTTTTGTTGAAAGTGATTTTTATATATGTAAATATACATTGCTCCAAAGGTTTTTTTCATTTTATTATAATAATCTTGCAAAATTGCAATATCAGGTTGTTCTTTAATAAGCGCTAAATCAACTTGTCTATATGCTAAGAGGTGAGGGGAGGATGTGATACAAAGTAAAAGTTTTGTAGATATAGCTTCGAGACGGCTATTGTACAGTCTCGTTTATGTTTATTTCGATAGTGTATGAGTTCAATTTTTAGTGAAATAATATTTTATATGATAGATGTAATTTGGAATATGTGTTCAACTATTTTGTTTGTCTAGTGATTGTTTATAAGATAGAATTAAGATCAAAGGAACTATTAAGTCCCAATGGATGTAACGACTCAAATATAATTTACTGCATAAGATGTTCGTGTAATTTATTCTATATAGGTCAAACCAGTCGCACATTCAAAGATAGAATGAGAGAACATATTTGGAACATAGAACATAAAACCACAAAAACCATACTTTACAAACATTTCAATGAAATACACCATGGAGACCTTAAATGTTTTCAATGTTGGGGAATGAAAAAAATTAGACCGAACAAGAGAGGGGGAAATATAGAAAAGGTACTCCTAAAAAAAGAAGCAGAACTCATATTTGAATATAAAACAGTACATCCATTGGGACTTAATAGTTCCTTTGATCTTAATTCTATCTTATAAACAATCACTAGACAAACAAAATAGTTGAACACATATTCCAAATTACATCTATCATATAAAATATTATTTCACTAAAAATTGAACTCATACACTATCGAAATAAACATAAACGAGACTGTACAATAGCCGTCTCGAAGCTATATCTACAAAACTTTTACTTTGTATCACATCCTCCCCTCACCTCTTAGCATATAGACAAGTTGATTTAGCGCTTATTAAAGAACAACCTGATATTGCAATTTTGCAAGATTATTATAATAAAATGAAAAAAACCTTTGGAGCAATGTATATTTACATATATAAAAATCACTTTCAACAAAAACTGTATTAAAGAAAAACTGGTTATAGTATAATGTTGAGATATGGGCGACTATATCTTTACACTTAAATTCACATTCTGAAATGATGGGATTTCTCATAAATTTAAATATTAATTCAACATTCCAATTCTGGTTATGTATTTTGTTCATGTATTTAATCCTAATGCAATCATTTCAAAAACACTTAATGAGTGAAATTAGATGGAATATTGTCTTTGAAAATTTTTTAAAAAAAAAAATTTTTTAATAAGATATACCTCATCTATCTATGAAACTGACTTCAACACATTCACTTTAGAAGCACTTAAGGGTTAATTTAGACTATCCTCTAACCACACCTGTCCTGAATCAAACACTCCTTATAAAAAGGCAGTAATTTCATATAGTAAGCATCTTGATAAAGGCAGCTAACACTGCCGAAACGCGTAGATTTGCTTACTCCTGTCAATTCAGAATTTTATTACTGGTACTGGTAGTGTTACACTCTACAGGTTCATCCCTATCTCTATGATTAATATAGAGGGAGGACATATGAGTAATTCCTGTGTGTAACCAATTATATACTAAGGCTATTGAACTGCTAAACTGTTTTACTGGCACAAAAACAGGTTCATTTCTATCTCCTTGAATCAACACTGAGATCGATGTATGAATAATTCCTGTGTGCCCCCTAGTTTCTTCCTTTGCTCCCATCATAGCCCTAATATACACTAAAAACCAAGTGCTTAGGAGCTTCTTCGGATAAGGACAAGTTTCACATTTCAGAACGGACATAAAACCAAACGGATCAACACTCCATAGGATTCAGAGCTGCTGATAAAACAAACCGTTTTTTTCAAATTTGGACAGATTCTTTGGACATTGGACACTTGCAAGTATTGATACTAACCATCACATAAACAAGTATACTTTGTTACGATTGAGAATTGGATACAAATTTCAAACTTTTTGTGTTTAAGCATATCACAGAGATTGGAGGAATACAATAGTCAGGTGACGTGACGTCACACCTCCCGATCCATCACTCACAGTTACTCCTAACGGCTGAACAGATCAGACGCCTCCACTGAATACTGTGACCAAATATTCCATTGCTTAAAAATAATACTGGTAACATTTAGCCGAGCCAATTTTACTGTGCTAAGAGTTATTAACCTTTATCAAGTTTATTCATATTCGTATATATTTTTAAGAAACACTTAGGGAATCTTTTAGAAATTTTATATCGGCTGTATTTTTCTGTTTTTAATATGATTAATATGTTTGATTGTTACTGATGCCGGCATCTTATGTAATTGAGTATATGCTAACATATTCTGTATGCATTAACTAGTCATCTACCTAAATCACTATAAAAATTCTTTTTTACTATCATTAGTTCCTCTTGTTATTTTATTTTTTCATAATAATCTGGTTGGCTCTACTTATCTGGAGCGCTTATCCCACACCACTCTCACCTCTTTATCGTATAGTCTGTAATTGGAGATTTTATCAGACCATATTAGGGATTCAAGCACAGAAACCTTTTCCTGATTAGCACTCACACCACCCTTTGTTTGTTTGTTTATTAGTATAATCTCCAGGTGTTTGTAGTAGCTTGTCACTCACTAAGAAAAATATTCCAAACACAATAAGTTCTATAGTTTGAGAAATTTGTTCATAATAGATATTTCTTTTAAAAAATACACACTGTTTTCACATATAACTTCTAAACCACTGTATCGGTAGATACTTTTTCGCACACATAATGGAACTATTTTCTTTTAGAGAAAATATGTTATCAGAAATCCAAACCAATAATTTTGAAACAATGGAATCGCTACCACTGGATGATATTAATTTACACAACACTTGTAAGGAATTAGAAGATACACTCCTAAAGGAGATCAAATATTCAGTTGAATTATCATATACCCAGAAATATATAGAGTCAAAAATGGTTCCTAGAGGACTAAGACTAAAAAAAGATTGTACTTTCGAACTGAATGAAGATCTAGCAACTGAGTGGTACAGCACCTTAGAAAATGCATCACTAGATCTGTTAAAAATATTAATTAAATCCAGAAATCGTTCTCTAACTCAAATAAAAAATGATATTGATACATTTAAAGATAAATTAAAACCGTTTACTAACGATAAAGAATATATAAATAAACAACAAATCATGATTAAAAATATCATGGAATTTAAACAAATGTTACAAATAGGTAAAAACAATAAATTTAAAAGAGATATGGATGATTATAAAATTGCTAATAAATCTGAGAATAGTCAAATAACCACAGAAATAGAAGAAGAAGATAATGACATTATTCCATGTTCATCATCCACAATAGATCAAACAACAAAACCCCACACTAATAAAGACCCACAAAACATCCAAATCAATGCATCCATCTTTAGTAAACACAAAACTATAAAAGAAAATAAAACAACATCTAATAAAGAAAACATTAATACACACAATGATAATAATTATAATCACAACAGAAATCACAACTTTCATAACTTTCAAAACAAACCTCATTATCAAAGGAATCAATCCATATCTGGTAATAGAGGCACGAATAATAACTTCTATATACCAAATAGAAATTATTACAATGAGAGAAATGATTATGATTATAGATCAAATCAGCAATATTATGATAAAAATAATCAATACCAGGATAGATCACATCACAATAGATCATATCAAAATATGCACTATAGATCCTATCACAATAGATATCGTGACTCAGGAAACTCATCTTCCAATAATTATAGAGAAAGAACAAATACTCACAATTGGAGAATTCCTTTATCTAATAGTTTTGAACCTTTGTCAGACACCCATGATAATTTTGAGAATGTTCCTTTTCAAAAAACCAACAGTCATTTTTTAGGACAAACTTCACAACATACAGGACACCAAAAAAATACTTCAAAAACACAAAATTCCATTTGGGGAACACCAAAAGGAGAAAGGGAGAAAACCCACAAAAAAGACTAAGATAATCACCTCAAAAACTGATCAGAACACTGGTATATTCAACTTGAGTAAATATAAACTAAATATAGATGAAGAAAGAGTTTTAAAAAAAGGTCTAACCTTTGCACCAATGTGCAAAATGAACAAATTCGAAACACTAATAAACGTAAACCAGTTTGTTCGTAAACTAACTTTGAAAAAATATTTTTTAACTACTCCACTCACTAGAACACAAAACACACCTAGTAAATATATACATTCAAACCTAAAAGAGAAATCAACTTTCTACCCTATGCAAGAAAAGGGAGACTTTATCAAAAATTTTGAAAAAAATGTTAAAGAAGATCTAGAGAAATTAGAAATCAACAACAAAATAAAAGATAATCTCAAACCAAATGAACGTAAAACATTAAAATCATTACAAAATAATAAAGAGATTATAATAAAACCCGCCGATAAAGGCGGGGGTATTGTAATTATGGATGTACAATACTACCTGGAAGAATCATATAGGCTTCTACATGACAACACGACGTATACCAGTCTTAAAAACAATCCAATAGAAACTCAGAAAAAGAAACTCAATCTGTTATTGGATAAGGCAAAAATATCAGGAGTAATTACAGATTCAGAATACAATTTCCTTAAAGTTAATTTTCCAAAAAATCCAACATTTTATTTTCTGCCAAAAATTCATAAACATCTCACCAAACCCCCTGGACGTCCCATTATATCAGGAATAGAATCAATATCCTCCAACCTTTCCCAATATGTTGATCATTACCTTCAAAATTATGTTACACAGCTACCATCACATTTAAAAGATTCCACTCATTTTTTAAATGTATTAAATGAAATTAAATGGCAAAACAATTATATAATGGTCACTTGTGACGTTAATTCATTATATACAAACATTAATCACAATTTAGGGTTAGAAGCAATTGCACACTATTTAAATAACGATCCCAATCTATTACAAGAACAAAACAAATTTATTCTAGATAGCATTGAGTTTATTTTAAAAAACAATAGTTTCATGTTTAATGACAAATTTTACCTCCAGACTAGGGGTACCGCTATGGGCACAAGGTTCGCTCCCAGCTATGCGAATCTATTTATGGGATTCTTTGAAGAAACTTTTCTATCCAATGATGTGTGGGGAGCGAACCTTGTGCTCTATAAAAGATTTATTGACGATATCTTCCTAGTCTGGAGGGGTGACTACGAAATTCTAGAACTATTCCTTGAGGACATGAATACTAATGATGTAGGCCTCACTTTCACTTATGAACACAGCACCAGCTCAATACATTTCCTGGACATTGAGGTAGAGATAGTAGAGAATTTAATTAAAACCAAAACCTACTTCAAAACTATAGACTCAAATAATTTTATACATTATCAAAGCTGCCATCTGAATAGGTGGAAGGATAACATCCCAAAAAGTCAGATGCTAAGAGTCAGAAAAAACTGCTCAGACATAGAATCTTATGACTCACAATGCAACATTCTACTAAATAGATTTGCAGATAAAGGTTACAATCAGAAAAAAATCCAAGAAACCATAACTTCTGTAAGAAAAACTGATAGATCCAACTTATTACAAAAGCAACCTAACAAAAGAAAAAATTTATATACAAATAATTCAATGCCTTCTAATGTCAATAATTTTATTCCATTTATAACTGAATATAGCTCAAACCACAAAGAAATAAAAACCATCCTTCAAAAACACTGGCACTATATCAAAAAGGATCCTATATTAGGAACTACAGTTAAAAATTACCCAGATCTCATTTTCAAAAAAGCTAAAAATCTCAAAAGCTATCTGTCACCAAGTGAATTCAAAACAAAAAATGATTATTCAAAAGATGTGAACTTAAAGAAAGAAGAAATTTTTGGATTCTATCCATGTCACAAGTGTAAATCCTGTAGATATAGTAATAAAACTAAAAAGATAACATTTATCAACCAACAGGTTACATTTACAATCAAGGACACCATAACATGTAACGACTCAAATATAATTTACTGCATAAGATGTTCGTGTAATTTATTCTATATAGGTCAAACCAGTCGCACATTCAAAGATAGAATGAGAGAACATATTTGGAACATAGAACATAAAACCACAAAAACCATACTTTACAAACATTTCAATGAAATACACCATGGAGACCTTAAATGTTTTCAATGTTGGGGAATGAAAAAAATTAGACCGAACAAGAGAGGGGGAAATATAGAAAAGGTACTCCTAAAAAAAGAAGCAGAACTCATATTTGAATATAAAACAGTACATCCATTGGGACTTAATAGTTCCTTTGATCTTAATTCTATCTTATAAACAATCACTAGACAAACAAAATAGTTGAACACATATTCCAAATTACATCTATCATATAAAATATTATTTCACTAAAAATTGAACTCATACACTATCGAAATAAACATAAACGAGACTGTACAATAGCCGTCTCGAAGCTATATCTACAAAACTTTTACTTTGTATCACATCCTCCCCTCACCTCTTAGCATATAGACAAGTTGATTTAGCGCTTATTAAAGAACAACCTGATATTGCAATTTTGCAAGATTATTATAATAAAATGAAAAAAACCTTTGGAGCAATGTATATTTACATATATAAAAATCACTTTCAACAAAAACTGTATTAAAGAAAAACTGGTTATAGTATAATGTTGAGATATGGGCGACTATATCTTTACACTTAAATTCACATTCTGAAATGATGGGATATCTCATAAATTTAAATATTAATTCAACATTCCAATTCTGGTTATGTATTTTGTTCATGTATTTAATCCTAATGCAATCATTTCAAAAACACTTAATGAGTGAAATTAGATGGAATATTGTCTTTGAAAATTTTTTAATAAGATATACCTCATCTATCTATGAAACTGACTTCAACACATTCACTTTAGAAGCACTTAAGGGTTAATTTAGACTATCCTCTAACCACACCTGTCCTGAATCAAACACTCCTTATAAAAAGGCAGTAATTTCATATAGTAAGCATCTTGATAAAGGCAGCTAACACTGCCGAAACGCGTAGATTTGCTTACTCCTGTCAATTCAGAATTTTATTACTGGTACTGGTAGTGTTACACTCTACAGGTTCATCCCTATCTCTATGATTAATATAGAGGGAGGACATATGAGTAATTCCTGTGTGTAACCAATTATATACTAAGGCTATTGAACTGCTAAACTGTTTTACTGGCACAAAAACAGGTTCATTTCTATCTCCTTGAATCAACACTGAGATCGATGTATGAATAATTCCTGTGTGCCCCCTAGTTTCTTCCTTTGCTCCCATCATAGCCCTAATATACACTAAAAACCAAGTGCTTAGGAGCTTCTTCGGATAAGGACAAGTTTCACATTTCAGAACGGACATAAAACCAAACGGATCAACACTCCATAGGATTCAGAGCTGCTGATAAAACAAACCGTTTTTTTCAAATTTGGACAGATTCTTTGGACATTGGACACTTGCAAGTATTGATACTAACCATCACATAAACAAGTATACTTTGTTACGATTGAGAATTGGATACAAATTTCAAACTTTTTGTGTTTAAGCATATCACAGAGATTGGAGGAATACAATAGTCAGGTGACGTGACGTCACACCTCCCGATCCATCACTCACAGTTACTCCTAACGGCTGAACAGATCAGACGCCTCCACTGAATACTGTGACCAAATATTCCATTGCTTAAAAATAATACTGGTAACATTTAGCCGAGCCAATTTTACTGTGCTAAGAGTTATTAACCTTTATCAAGTTTATTCATATTCGTATATATTTTTAAGAAACACTTAGGGAATCTTTTAGAAATTTTATATCGGCTGTATTTTTCTGTTTTTAATATGATTAATATGTTTGATTGTTACTGATGCCGGCATCTTATGTAATTGAGTATATGCTAACATATTCTGTATGCATTAACTAGTCATCTACCTAAATCACTATAAAAATTCTTTTTTACTATCATTAGTTCCTCTTGTTATTTTATTTTTTCATAATAATCTGGTTGGCTCTACTTATCTGGAGCGCTTATCCCACACCACTCTCACCTCTTTATCGTATAGTCTGTAATTGGAGATTTTATCAGACCATATTAGGGATTCAAGCACAGAAACCTTTTCCTGATTAGCACTCACACCACCCTTTGTTTGTTTGTTTATTAGTATAATCTCCAGGTGTTTGTAGTAGCTTGTCACTCACTAAGAAAAATATTCCAAACACAATAAGTTCTATAGTTTGAGAAATTTGTTCATAATAGATATTTCTTTTAAAAAATACACACTGTTTTCACATATAACTTCTAAACCACTGTATCGGTAGATACTTTTTCGCACACATAATGGAACTATTTTCTTTTAGAGAAAATATGTTATCAGAAATCCAAACCAATAATTTTGAAACAATGGAATCGCTACCACTGGATGATATTAATTTACACAACACTTGTAAGGAATTAGAAGATACACTCCTAAAGGAGATCAAATATTCAGTTGAATTATCATATACCCAGAAATATATAGAGTCAAAAATGGTTCCTAGAGGACTAAGACTAAAAAAAGATTGTACTTTCGAACTGAATGAAGATCTAGCAACTGAGTGGTACAGCACCTTAGAAAATGCATCACTAGATCTGTTAAAAATATTAATTAAATCCAGAAATCGTTCTCTAACTCAAATAAAAAATGATATTGATACATTTAAAGATAAATTAAAACCGTTTACTAACGATAAAGAATATATAAATAAACAACAAATCATGATTAAAAATATCATGGAATTTAAACAAATGTTACAAATAGGTAAAAACAATAAATTTAAAAGAGATATGGATGATTATAAAATTGCTAATAAATCTGAGAATAGTCAAATAACCACAGAAATAGAAGAAGAAGATAATGACATTATTCCATGTTCATCATCCACAATAGATCAAACAACAAAACCCCACACTAATAAAGACCCACAAAACATCCAAATCAATGCATCCATCTTTAGTAAACACAAAACTATAAAAGAAAATAAAACAACATCTAATAAAGAAAACATTAATACACACAATGATAATAATTATAATCACAACAGAAATCACAACTTTCATAACTTTCAAAACAAACCTCATTATCAAAGGAATCAATCCATATCTGGTAATAGAGGCACGAATAATAACTTCTATATACCAAATAGAAATTATTACAATGAGAGAAATGATTATGATTATAGATCAAATCAGCAATATTATGATAAAAATAATCAATACCAGGATAGATCACATCACAATAGATCATATCAAAATATGCACTATAGATCCTATCACAATAGATATCGTGACTCAGGAAACTCATCTTCCAATAATTATAGAGAAAGAACAAATACTCACAATTGGAGAATTCCTTTATCTAATAGTTTTGAACCTTTGTCAGACACCCATGATAATTTTGAGAATGTTCCTTTTCAAAAAACCAACAGTCATTTTTTAGGACAAACTTCACAACATACAGGACACCAAAAAAATACTTCAAAAACACAAAATTCCATTTGGGGAACACCAAAAGGAAAAAGAGAAAGAGAGGGAGAAGAGGGAGAAAACCCACAAAAAAGACTAAGATAATCACCTCAAAAACTGATCAGAACACTGGTATATTCAACTTGAGTAAATATAAACTAAATATAGATGAAGAAAGAGTTTTAAAAAAAGGTCTAACCTTTGCACCAATGTGCAAAATGAACAAATTCGAAACACTAATAAACGTAAACCAGTTTGTTCGTAAACTAACTTTGAAAAAATATTTTTTAACTACTCCACTCACTAGAACACAAAACACACCTAGTAAATATATACATTCAAACCTAAAAGAGAAATCAACTTTCTACCCTATGCAAGAAAAGGGAGACTTTATCAAAAATTTTGAAAAAAATGTTAAAGAAGATCTAGAGAAATTAGAAATCAACAACAAAATAAAAGATAATCTCAAACCAAATGAACGTAAAACATTAAAATCATTACAAAATAATAAAGAGATTATAATAAAACCCGCCGATAAAGGCGGGGGTATTGTAATTATGGATGTACAATACTACCTGGAAGAATCATATAGGCTTCTACATGACAACACGACGTATACCAGTCTTAAAAACAATCCAATAGAAACTCAGAAAAAGAAACTCAATCTGTTATTGGATAAGGCAAAAATATCAGGAGTAATTACAGATTCAGAATACAATTTCCTTAAAGTTAATTTTCCAAAAAATCCAACATTTTATTTTCTGCCAAAAATTCATAAACATCTCACCAAACCCCCTGGACGTCCCATTATATCAGGAATAGAATCAATATCCTCCAACCTTTCCCAATATGTTGATCATTACCTTCAAAATTATGTTACACAGCTACCATCACATTTAAAAGATTCCACTCATTTTTTAAATGTATTAAATGAAATTAAATGGCAAAACAATTATATAATGGTCACTTGTGACGTTAATTCATTATATACAAACATTAATCACAATTTAGGGTTAGAAGCAATTGCACACTATTTAAATAACGATCCCAATCTATTACAAGAACAAAACAAATTTATTCTAGATAGCATTGAGTTTATTTTAAAAAACAATAGTTTCATGTTTAATGACAAATTTTACCTCCAGACTAGGGGTACCGCTATGGGCACAAGGTTCGCTCCCAGCTATGCGAATCTATTTATGGGATTCTTTGAAGAAACTTTTCTATCCAATGATGTGTGGGGAGCGAACCTTGTGCTCTATAAAAGATTTATTGACGATATCTTCCTAGTCTGGAGGGGTGACTACGAAATTCTAGAACTATTCCTTGAGGACATGAATACTAATGATGTAGGCCTCACTTTCACTTATGAACACAGCACCAGCTCAATACATTTCCTGGACATTGAGGTAGAGATAGTAGAGAATTTAATTAAAACCAAAACCTACTTCAAAACTATAGACTCAAATAATTTTATACATTATCAAAGCTGCCATCTGAATAGGTGGAAGGATAACATCCCAAAAAGTCAGATGCTAAGAGTCAGAAAAAACTGCTCAGACATAGAATCTTATGACTCACAATGCAACATTCTACTAAATAGATTTGCAGATAAAGGTTACAATCAGAAAAAAATCCAAGAAACCATAACTTCTGTAAGAAAAACTGATAGATCCAACTTATTACAAAAGCAACCTAACAAAAGAAAAAATTTATATACAAATAATTCAATGCCTTCTAATGTCAATAATTTTATTCCATTTATAACTGAATATAGCTCAAACCACAAAGAAATAAAAACCATCCTTCAAAAACACTGGCACTATATCAAAAAGGATCCTATATTAGGAACTACAGTTAAAAATTACCCAGATCTCATTTTCAAAAAAGCTAAAAATCTCAAAAGCTATCTGTCACCAAGTGAATTCAAAACAAAAAATGATTATTCAAAAGATGTGAACTTAAAGAAAGAAGAAATTTTTGGATTCTATCCATGTCACAAGTGTAAATCCTGTAGATATAGTAATAAAACTAAAAAGATAACATTTATCAACCAACAGGTTACATTTACAATCAAGGACACCATAACATGTAACGACTCAAATATAATTTACTGCATAAGATGTTCGTGTAATTTATTCTATATAGGTCAAACCAGTCGCACATTCAAAGATAGAATGAGAGAACATATTTGGAACATAGAACATAAAACCACAAAAACCATACTTTACAAACATTTCAATGAAATACACCATGGAGACCTTAAATGTTTTCAATGTTGGGGAATGAAAAAAATTAGACCGAACAAGAGAGGGGGAAATATAGAAAAGGTACTCCTAAAAAAAGAAGCAGAACTCATATTTGAATATAAAACAGTACATCCATTGGGACTTAATAGTTCCTTTGATCTTAATTCTATCTTATAAACAATCACTAGACAAACAAAATAGTTGAACACATATTCCAAATTACATCTATCATATAAAATATTATTTCACTAAAAATTGAACTCATACACTATCGAAATAAACATAAACGAGACTGTACAATAGCCGTCTCGAAGCTATATCTACAAAACTTTTACTTTGTATCACATCCTCCCCTCACCTCTTAGCATATAGACAAGTTGATTTAGCGCTTATTAAAGAACAACCTGATATTGCAATTTTGCAAGATTATTATAATAAAATGAAAAAAACCTTTGGAGCAATGTATATTTACATATATAAAAATCACTTTCAACAAAAACTGTATTAAAGAAAAACTGGTTATAGTATAATGTTGAGATATGGGCGACTATATCTTTACACTTAAATTCACATTCTGAAATGATGGGATTTCTCATAAATTTAAATATTAATTCAACATTCCAATTCTGGTTATGTATTTTGTTCATGTATTTAATCCTAATGCAATCATTTCAAAAACACTTAATGAGTGAAATTAGATGGAATATTGTCTTTGAAAATTTTTTAATAAGATATACCTCATCTATCTATGAAACTGACTTCAACACATTCACTTTAGAAGCACTTAAGGGTTAATTTAGACTATCCTCTAACCACACCTGTCCTGAATCAAACACTCCTTATAAAAAGGCAGTAATTTCATATAGTAAGCATCTTGATAAAGGCAGCTAACACTGCCGAAACGCGTAGATTTGCTTACTCCTGTCAATTCAGAATTTTATTACTGGTACTGGTAGTGTTACACTCTACAGGTTCATCCCTATCTCTATGATTAATATAGAGGGAGGACATATGAGTAATTCCTGTGTGTAACCAATTATATACTAAGGCTATTGAACTGCTAAACTGTTTTACTGGCACAAAAACAGGTTCATTTCTATCTCCTTGAATCAACACTGAGATCGATGTATGAATAATTCCTGTGTGCCCCCTAGTTTCTTCCTTTGCTCCCATCATAGCCCTAATATACACTAAAAACCAAGTGCTTAGGAGCTTCTTCGGATAAGGACAAGTTTCACATTTCAGAACGGACATAAAACCAAACGGATCAACACTCCATAGGATTCAGAGCTGCTGATAAAACAAACCGTTTTTTTCAAATTTGGACAGATTCTTTGGACATTGGACACTTGCAAGTATTGATACTAACCATCACATAAACAAGTATACTTTGTTACGATTGAGAATTGGATACAAATTTCAAACTTTTTGTGTTTAAGCATATCACAGAGATTGGAGGAATACAATAGTCAGGTGACGTGACGTCACACCTCCCGATCCATCACTCACAGTTACTCCTAACGGCTGAACAGATCAGACGCCTCCACTGAATACTGTGACCAAATATTCCATTGCTTAAAAATAATACTGGTAACATTTAGCCGAGCCAATTTTACTGTGCTAAGAGTTATTAACCTTTATCAAGTTTATTCATATTCGTATATATTTTTAAGAAACACTTAGGGAATCTTTTAGAAATTTTATATCGGCTGTATTTTTCTGTTTTTAATATGATTAATATGTTTGATTGTTACTGATGCCGGCATCTTATGTAATTGAGTATATGCTAACATATTCTGTATGCATTAACTAGTCATCTACCTAAATCACTATAAAAATTCTTTTTTACTATCATTAGTTCCTCTTGTTATTTTATTTTTTCATAATAATCTGGTTGGCTCTACTTATCTGGAGCGCTTATCCCACACCACTCTCAAGTCCTTCTTTTGACCCATTTTGCCAAAGGAAAGGAAGTTGCCTAATAATTATGCACACCTGATATAGGGTGTTGATGTCATTAGACCACACCCCTTCTCATTACAGAGATGCACATCACCTAATATGCTTAATTGGTAGTAGGCTTTCGAGCCTATACAGCTTGGAGTAAGACAACATGCATAAAGAGGATGATGTGGTCAAAATACTCATTTGCCTAATAATTCTGCACTCCCTGTATATATATATATATATATATATATATATATATATATATATATATATATATAAATATATCTTTATAAATACATAGAACACATTCTGCTGTGTATAGATTGGAATGTCAAATATTTACAGTAAGTACATAGTTAAAACCTCTATTAAATATGAATATTTCATAAATATGCTTTTACGTGTTTTCATCTACTTTATGGCAAAAGGCTCTAATGCAATTATATATATGTCTATATGTGTGTGCATTTATATTTATGTGTTTATATGTATATATATATGTCTGTAAATACATATATACACATATAAATACATTAATACATATGTACACACACATATATATATATATATATATATATATATATATATATATATATATATATATATATATATATATATATATATATATATATATATATTTAGACATGTATATGTATGTATCTCAATGTTAAAGCCTCTCGGCTGCTTTTTTTTTTCTAACACCCGAGATCTCATATCTTTGAGCCCTTACAACTCTTGGATACAAGAAGAAAAGCGAGGACTCAGGAACTTGAAGCCAGGTGACTTTATTTGGTATACAAAGGTGGTTAGCACAAACACAGGTGTGCAAGGGGTGCTAGATCTGACGCGTTTCGCGCATGCTCAAATGCGCTTCATCAGAGATCTAGTGGTGTTACCTGTGAAGGGTTTATAGGGGGTGTCGGCCAATGGAACAAAAATCACAGAAGTGGGCAGTACCAGTCCCAATACTGGTCCCTGTAATAATGTACCAGATGTGAGCGTATACTCTCTCAAGTGGGTGCTATGAGTGAATAAATCAGTGAATAACTTTCTATGATCTATTGGGTGGATCAAAAGGAAAATATTTTAGGTGCAAAATGAAGAAAGGGAAAACATGAGAAATAATTAAAAAGTGATGCTAAAATCAAGTGATGGTGAATTTGTTAAGATGGACCATTGGCACAACATTTACTACATTCAGGCTAAAAAACTAGTGGCCAGGGGCGGAGAGGGTCCAAAAAAGGATAATCTCCACACCTGGGCCCGATGATTGTGTTAAAAACACACATCCTAAGTGTGCAATGTGATTACTGTTACTACTATTTTGTATTTTTTTATTTTTTTATTTTATTATTTATTTATTTATTTTTATATTGGTGTCATATGTTAGTGTATGTTATTATTTGTTGGTTTTATTTTTTATTTTTTATTTTTTATTTTTTATTCTTTATTCAATTCCTATCTTTTCTATATACCTTGTGATATTTGTCAGCGTGCTACTAAATTCTGTATCTGAAGTATCTTTAAATTAATTTGGCCCTTAGGCCACAAGGAACCATTGATAGGTTATTCTTAAATTTTATGGGTTAGTTTTCTTCATAGCATTGAGTTCCTATCTTGGTAACCGAGACACTTGTAATGTTTACTGTACCATAAAATTCTCATTGTGAGTTATGGGACTGAGTTTTGGATGGACTAATAGGTTTAGGGAAGGCATTGTTCCTATATATCACAAGGTCTCACCTGTGAATGGAAAAGAAAAAGGGGGTACATTGATTAAGGGCTCTAGAATTGCTAAGTTGGGGCAATGTGTACCTACCTAGGGAGGTATCTTGCTAATGAAAAAAGTAATATTAGTGCAATACGGCATATGGAGAATAAAACATATATGAATAGAGCATGTAAAATTAAAAAATGAGTATAAAATTAAATTAAATGTTAAAAATAAAGAAGAAGAAAAAAAGGAAAAAAAAGGAAAATAGTAGTGATAATTAGGAGTTTTCTATGGCCATATCTTAGCTGCATGGGTAGGGTAATTGGCAGGATGCTTGGGCAAGGCCAAGGGGGTAATGGTTTCTATGAGCCCAAAATGGCCAGATAAGTGGACACAGTGTATGGAGTGAATACCTAGTTTTCGTGTCAAGGCCAAGGGGGAAAAGAGAAACTAAACCTATTGGGCATTACTTGCCAGCTCTGTGAAAACCTCTTGGTGATAAAACGGAAACCCGGGTGGGGAATGCAGAGGTCAAATCAGAGAAAGAATAATAAGTGCTGAATTGGAGCAGTATGCAATTCTAAAATCAGCAATGGCCATTGGAGAAAAATAGACTGAATGTAAGGTATAAGTTACAAACCAGAAAAATAGACTGAATGTAAGGTATAAGTTACAAACCAGTAAGGGACAAAGGAAACACTAAAAATAGTCTAAATAAAACAGTAACCTAGGGTCAGATATTCCTGGGCCTGGACTTAAGTGTGGGACAGAGAGAGAGGAGGGAAAATAATGAGGGGAAATAGGGGGAGGAAAAAGTTTTAGGGAAGGGGCAAAGGATTCCCCTGCTGGTAGGGCATATATCGAACCTAGTCGATGAATAGGTCAAGGTCTTGTCTCATATTTATGCCATGGGGAAATTTGGTACGAAGAGTAAATATCCAATATGCCTCTCTCTTCTGAAGTTTCCCAACCCTATCCCCTCCTCTGATGTCACTGTGAATATGTTCGATGCCTACAAATTTGAAAAGATGTTTGATATGATTGCCATGAGACCGGAAATGTTTAGCTACAGGGGTTCTGGGAATTTCGTCTTCTAAAGATAATAAGTGTTGTCTGATTCGGTCCTTAAGTGGTCGTGTAGTAAGACCTACATATTGGTGGGAGCACTGCCGGCATGTAATTAAGTATACTACAAAACGGGTAGTGCAGTCTATTCTTTGTTTGATAGAAAATGTTTTACCCGTGCTGGAAGAAGTGAATTGATCTGTTTTCTGAGTGTAATTGCAACTCTTACAGGTGTGGCCACATTTAAAGAAGCCTTTGCTGAGGCTAAGCCAGTGTGTCACAGGTATAGGTTTGTTGGTAAAATGTTTCCTAACCCTGTCTCCCACTGTGGGGGCCTTCTTGGCTACACATTTAATTTGTTGTTTAGTTATGTGTTGTAGTTTGGCGTCACTCTGGAGAATGGGAAGGTATTTAAGTACTATTTTGCAGACCTCATCAAATTGCTGTATTGGGTAGAAAAGACAATTTCATCAGTAAATACATTTTTCTTTGTAGTATTAGTGGTGTTTCTAGTAGAGTAACTTGAGAACAGAGTCTGCCTCTCTATTTTGCTCACTTGATTAGCTGTTTGTATTAGTGACTTCTTATTGTACCCCCTCTCTAGAAGTCTCTGAGTGATTGCATCTGCCTGTATCCTGTACTGTTGAATGTTAGAGCAGTTTCTACGCGCCCTGATGTATTGGCCTTTGGGGATGCCCCTGATAGTGTGTCTGACATGACAGGAGTCAGCTCTAAGTATAGTATTGCGTGCTAGAGTCTTCCTGTGTATTGTAGAAATGATGTTAGATCCTTCATCTATGTAAAGGTGTAAATCTAGATAAGCTATAGAATTGGGTGATGACGAATATGTAAATTTAAGATTAAACTGGTTGTCATTGAGGAGGTCTACCAGAGTGTGTACCTCTGTCCGGTTGTCTGAATTCCAAATGACTATAAGGTCGTCAATATAACGGCCATACACAACTAGATTGTCCCTGAGGGGGAAGTCATCAGCATAAATGCTGTTAAGTTCCAGCCAGCCCATGTATAAATTGGCATACGCGGGGGCAAATTTTGCCCCCATGGCTGTGCCACAATTCTGCAAGTAGAATTCCCCCCCAGAGACAAAGTAGTTGTGTGAGAGAAGGAATTTGGCAGTGGAAACTACAAATTGGATGTATTCGTCAGAGAATGAAGTATATCTCCTAATCATTTTGCCCAGGGCCTCCAGTCCCTTTGAGTGGGGTATACTGGAGTAAAGGGCTGTCACATCTATGGTGAGCCACTGAAAAGTGGGTTGCCACTTGATGTCATTCAGTTGGTGAAGAAGGTGTGCGCTGTCTCTGATATAGCCTGGCAGTGAGGTAACTATGGGTTGTAGGACTGAATCTAGCCAGGCCCCCAGTCTCTCACATAGGGACCCCATGCTAGCCACTATGGGTCTCCCTGGGGGTCTGGTCAGGGTCTTGTGTATCTTGGGCACAATCCTGAAGGTTGGGGTCAGAGGGTTCTCTACAAATAGGTATTCCATGGTTTCCTTGGTAATGAAACCATTCTCTAGGGCCGTGTCCAGGAACGAAAGCAGTTCTAGGCTGAACCTAGAGGTGGGGTCATAACCTAAACGTGTGTAGGTGGAAGTGTCCCCAAGGTGCACATCAATTTCTTCCATATAATCAGTAGTGTTGAGGATCACTACGGCCCCACCCTTGTCGGCCTGTGTGATTACTATGTCAGGATTGATCTCTAGTTCTGCCAGTGCATTTTTTTCCTCATGAGTAATATTGTGTTTGACTGTTGTATGAGTGTCTTTTATAGTCTCATGGAGTGATATGATGTCTCTCAGTACAGTATCTTGATATAACTCGATATTGGGACTTCTGGCCTGAACAGGGTAAAAGAATGAACGATCTTTGTGTGGGAAATTATGTGTGGATAATGAGGGACTGAAGGTGTTGCTTTGTAGTGATAACAATGTATTAAAATCACATTGGTCTCTAAATAGTAGGCCTGAGTGAGTATTGCCTAAAAGTGTTGGGGGAGGCTCTCGAGGAGGATTCTCCATGTGTGTCTCAGAAAAGTGTTTCCTTAGTGTAAGTTTGCAGACTAGTCTGTTGATGTCTATAACGGTAGAAAAGACATCAAAATTCGTGCTGGGTGCAAAAGTGAGTCCTTTATTTAGTATAGAAATCTGTGCAGATGTGAGTTGAATTTTTGATAGATTAATCACATTCGTTATTTCTTTTTGTTTTTTGAGGCTGCCCTGCTGGGGTACCGATGTGCCTGACTAGATGCTTTGGGGGTACTAGTTTGGCTGGGTGATTTGACAAGGGTGGCCAGAGTCGTTCTAGTAGGGACACTAGTGTCTATATTGGCAGAGGTGGAGGGTTCACTAGGCTCAGCTGTAGGAGTGCTGGGGGATTGTGGGAGAGATGTTTCTGAGTCAGTGGTTTCTATACTAGAAAAAGTGACTCTCTTCCCATTTGTGTTGCCCCTACGTTTTTTATTACTATTCTTAGAGGTGTTGGAATTCCCCCTCCCCCTAGTGGGCCTGAGTTGTTGACATGAGTAAACTATGTTGAGGTCATAGTCCTTAGTGTCACGATTATATTTAGACACTTTTCTGCTGGATAAGTCCATGTCTAATTTGTTGATAGTTTCCTCTAGTTGGGCTGTGTAATCTTTATATTGGGTAGTGGCCTCAAAAGGTTGGATGTGAGTCTCTGTAGCTTTGATTTCTGTCAGGATTAGGTCTCTTTCCTGTCTTTTATGTCTCAGTAGTTGGTTCATAAGGGTCATGGAACATCTGGTTAGAGTGTGGTTCCACTCCTCCATGAACTCTGGTAGTTGTTGAGCGAAGGAGGGGAATTTTTTCATCCTTAGCCCACGTGGGACCTTCCCCTCCTTAATATACAAGTCCAGGAATTCTATGTCCCACCAGAGATTGGTCTCCTTAAATCGGAGTTTCTCCAGGCCTGAAAATAATGAGGGCAAATTTTCTTCCCTAGGTACTGTCGGTAAAGCATTAGCCCCTTGAAACTTACAACTCTTGTGTGCAATTTTTTTTGAGAATAATGTTTATTAAATAGTGTTAATATGAGTGTAACTATACTTTGAAATATATTTTTGAAGTGTTTTGTGCACAAATTTTTAGTTTTGTAAAACAGTTAACCACAGCTCTGAAATCGCAGTAAGAATTCTAGCGCAATCGCGATTTTGCTCAACTTGTAATATCAGCGCAATTAAAATGGAGTGAATACAACCGCAAAAAAAAAACAAATATAGGGGTGCCGTCTTGTGAGTTTTATCTCCCCTTAAATTGCATACTGTAGTTTCTAACTATATATAGTCATTCCTTATGGTATATATTTTGTATAAATGTTGGATTAGTGAAGTGTTAAAAATAATTAGCTCCCGGGTTGAAGGAGCTTAGCCACAGTTAAATATATGTAAGACAGTTTACTGAGTGGTATAACCTATAAGGGATAACAAATTATTAAGGGCTATGCTGTAGCGAATCATGTCTGTCCGGCATCGCTAAATGCCGATAGCATACGATGTCGGCATTTAACATTGCACAAGCATTTCACAATGCTGCGAGCCGGAAACATTGTGCGGAGAAAGCAACGTCCACTGCTTAATAAATCTCCCCCTATGTATTCGGTCCGGTTAGATAAGATATACTTTTAATCTGAATAAATAAAAGTTCTATTTAAGTATATGTTTATTCTTTACATTAGATTATTATGATTCTGCTTTGCATCTTCTATGTAAGCAAATGTGAAAGAAGCTATCTTTTTTAAGTATTGGTCAACTTAGTATAACTCAGTAAACACTGTTTTGAGTGTCTTCCCCAGATCACATTAGTCATGGATTGAATTGTGTTGTAAGGAGCCCACATAACCTTGGATATTCTTATATTACAAACTAATGTAATTTAATTCTGATAATATTGTGGGAAGGAGTATCACAGTAATGCCATTGAGATAAAAGGATGTGAATTCTATGGACTCAACAGAACATAGGGATGGTCTTCAAATTTATCTTCTCATATCCTATTACATTTCACTTCTTGTCATCTCCTTTATCTTTATTTTTAATTCTTTCTACGTCTTTTTCTTTACATTAGTTGCTTGTACATCACTGAGGAGACAAGATACAATAAGATAAGATAACAGCTTAGTGAAATTGGCACCCCAAGTTTGTAAAAACTGAATAAAAATATACCATTCGTTTGTGCTACGTTTGTGCTGATTTGTGCTGCAAAAACTAATGTTTGTGATGGTTTGGTTTAGGAGATATTGAGCTTTTTTTATGAAACCCTGCCCACTTTGCACCCCATGTTATTAAATTTTAAAAACAAGAACTCCATTTTGTTTTTGTGGCACAAATCAGCACAATCAAATTGTTTATTTGTTTTTAAAATGTAATAACACAAGGTGCAATTTGGACGGGGTTTCATAAACTATATGTGCAATATCTCTGAAACCAAACTAGCACAAACATTTGCTTTTGCGGCACAAACGCAGCACAAACAAATAGTATATTTGTTTTTAAAATTGAATAACATGGGATGCAAAGTAGGTGGAGTTTCAGCAAATATAATGCACAATACCTCTGAAACCAAACCGGCAAAAATGTTTGTTTTTGCAGCACAAATCAGCACAAATGCAGCACAAACAAATGGTATATTTGTTTTTAAAATTGAAAAATATGGGGTGCAAAGTGTGTGGGGTTTGCGCAATATCTCCTAAACCAAACCAGCACAAACATTTGCTTTTACGGCACAAATTAGTACTAACGTAGCACAAACAAATGGTATATTTGTTTTTAAAATTGAAAAACATGGGGTGCAAAGTGGGCGGGGTCTGCACAATATCTCCAAAACCAAACCAGCAAAAACTTTCATTTTTGCGGCACAAATTAGTACAAACGCAGCACAAACAAGTGGTATAATCATTTTTAAACTGTAATAAAATGGGGTGCAAAGTGGACGGTGTTTCATAAAAAATAATGCGCAATATCTCAGTTTTTGTAGCACAAACGCAGCACAAGCGAATGGTATATTTTTATTCCGTTTTTACAAACATGGGGTGCCAACGTCACTAAGCTTAATATAACAGGCTTTTAAACTTTGGGAAACCTATTTTACAACATGAAGGAGGCTATAACTTTATGGAAAATAATACTTAAAGGGACACTGAATCCAAATTTTTTCTTTCGTGATTTAGATAGAGCACGACATTTTAAGCAACTTTCTAATTTACTCCTATTATCAAATTTTCTTCATTCTCTTAGTATCTTTATTTGAAATGCAAGAATGTAAGTTTAGATGCCGGCTCGTTTTTGGTGAACAACCTGGGTTGTCCTTGGTGATTGGTGGATAAATTCATCTGCCAATAAAAAAGTGCTGTCCATAGTTCTGAATCCAAAAAAAGCTTAGATGCCTTCTTTTTCAAATATTTGTGTTGAATAAATCATTAAATAAAGCATTTATTTAAAGGGATAGAAATGTCAAAATTGAAATGTACAGGAATGCATAACATTTTTAAATAGAAGTATTTTTGCAATATACTACCATTAGCACAAATGCTTCTAATAAAAGCTATTACTGTTTCATCAGCATATGCACATATGCTACTAGTGACTAGACCAGACATCCTCAAACTTGGCCCTCCAGATATGCTGGCTGAGCATCATGGGAAATGTAATTCCAAAACCTCTGGAGGGCCAAGTTTGAGGATGTCTGGACTAGAGGATCAGGATTTAAACACAAAGGAGCCCATTTATCAAGCTCCGGATGAAGCTTGAAGGCCTGTGTTTCTGGCGAGCCTGCAGGCTCTAAAGACCGCTGCTCCATAACCTGTCCGCCAGCTCTGAGCAGGCGGACAGACATCACTGCAATTCAACACGATCGAGTATGATCGGGTTGATTGACAGCCCCTGCTGACGGCCTCTGCAGGGGGTGGCGTTGCACCAGAAGCTCACAAGAGCTGCTGGTGCAATGCTGAATACGGAGAGCGTATTGCTCTCTGCATTCAGCGAGGTCTGGTGGACCTGATCCACACTGTCGGATCAGGTCCGCAAGACCTTTGATAAATATCCCCCAAAATGTTCACAGAGAGGAGTCGGTGGTGTGTATTGCCAAGTTTAAATTTGTAAAAAAAAATAGAAGTATACCGCAGATGAATGTCCATATGATTCTTTGATGTAACCTCAAAAAAAAAGAAAGAAAGAAACTTCAATAGTGTAAAATTATTTAAACATTATTGAAATGCTCAGATTGGTCTGCTACTCACAGCAGCATTAGCTCTGAGATAAGCACTCAGTAATAAATGGATCCAACTCTGTGGCTTGCAGAAGGTTCCAAATGGTATTACAATGTTAAAATAAACACTTGTTAAAAAACAAATAAAATATAATATAACAATGCAGTCCTTTGTAGTCACTCTGGGGTTATTGGATATACTGTCCTCACACAATGTACGCTCTCAGTAGCCTTAGCATTTCTTTCTGATTACTACTAGTATAGCATTCAAGTAACAATACAGCACTAGCTACTTGCAAACAAATGATTCTGGGTGAGTAACCCCTCATTGTGAGGTCAGGATGCCGACTCCACCTCTGATTTAATTTGTGTCATAAAAGCCACTGCTGTTTCTCTGAAAACATACAGTGTTTGAATGGGGCACTCACAGCATATGTGCGTATGCTGCTTAAAGGGATATAAACCTCCCCAAAAAAATTGGTGAGTCAGACAGGGCATAACATTTAAAAAAAGTTTCCAATTTACTTCTATTATCAAATTTGCTTCATTCCCAAGATATTCTGTGTTGAAGAATTATTTCTAGGTACTAGTCATCTGGAGCACTACATGGTAGGAAATAGTGCTGCTATCTAGTGCTCTTGCAAATGGATAACTTTCTCGCAAAGCTGATGCCATATAGTGCTCCAGAAATGGACAGGTGTACTGACGAGATTTCCTACACCATTGAAATTTCCGACCTTTCTTTCCGTATGCGCAAAATTACTTCATCGCATTCCACATATGTTTCAAAAGACTGTGTGGAATGCGCCTACGTAAATGTAAGCATGTGCAGACGGAGAGAATGACTACCCACATTCCTTGTGAATGTGGTGATGTAATTTTGTGCAAAAGATAGTATTTCACAGCGCAAGAGTAAGACTATACAAGCTCCTCCTAGAGGCGAGATCTCTCAACCAGATCTCAAAGGAAAACTAAAAATATGCTAGAAGAGGAGTGCTAAAAAAGCTAGATTAGCTAAGAAAGATAGGACATATATGGGTTAAAAAAGTTTAATTATAATAACATTAAAAGTTAAAAAAGATTAACAATGTATATTCAACACAAAATGATTAACAATGATTAACAATGTGTATTCAACACAAAATAGCATATGTGCATAGTATCCTTCCAAAGAGGTGTACAAAAGTAATTCTTCAAATTACTAAACTAATAAAGTGCGGTATCTGATTAAAATACAAGATAATCTACGTGCTGTACAAGTGTGTATAAAATAATCATGTACTACCCAATACAAAAATTGCGTTGAAACTGAATATATGACTAGAATAGCAACTTAAGTGTCCACATAGTCCAAATGAATCCAAGAAAATATGAACAAAGTTCCTTTAATGTGCCAGTAGAATAAATCTCCCAAAGATAAATAATCCAAAAACTAGTGTTCCAAATGTATATCCAAATATATCCAAACAGTGTAATGTAATGTATATCCATCCAACAGTGTATCCAACAAAAAATGAAAATTAAAAAATAAATGATCAAAAAATTAAAATAGGTGTACATCAAAAAGTAATAAAAAAGATATACGTGGAAAAAGATGTGTGCAAAAAAAAAATAATATATACATGCATGAAAAAATGAGAAAAAATGAGAAAAAAGAGAAAAAAGAATGAAAAAAGTATATTTATATCCAATAGTACGTTTAAAAAAAAAAAAAATGGGGGGCGGAGCCAGCATCTGAAGAAACTAGACGTGTGTGTGAGGAGCTCCTGAATTTTTTATGATATAAATGGTGTTTAAGTACATTTAAAATAAATCTTTATTAAAGAAAAGCTATACACATGTAGCTCAGTTCTGTTTGGAGTAAGTTTATGGAGAGATGACATAACTGGACTTCATGAACCGTTGGTGAGATAATCTACATCGCATAGTGGCCATCTCTTTAATGGGGCCTTGAGGCGCATCCTTATCCCATATCTCGAGTTTTAAGCTGCACTGTGCCTGTTAAATCTGCCCTGGGTATGGAGAATCCGGCTGAAATCCTCCGGCTGTTAACCGACCACTTTGAAAGAAATTTCCTGAATAGGATCGAAAAGATACTAGTCGCACCGCAACGGATCCCTACTTCAGCATGTGACGCAATGTCTCCCACGAGGGAGTCAGTCACGGAAGAAGAAGTAGAGAAAGCCATACATCAGTATGATCTGCTGCTCCCTTCTTTACAACCACCACAACCCGCATGTGACCCTGAGCCAAGGGAAGTAGCTAGCATGAGGCGAGCGTCACAGAGGATCGCATCTAAGACCCCTACAGTAGCTACGCAGCATGGGAGATCGAGCTTGCTTGGCGGCAGAGGTGAGACAGAGTCTCTATGGCATGTGAAGCAGGGACACAGTAGCGGAGTGGCAGCGCTTATGAGAGCCGACAACTTAGATCACGCAGCTGATCCCTTGAATCCGACATCTGCGTTAGACTTGCTATTTGATAAGTATGTTCGGCTGTCTCCCTGCGGTGTGCCCCAGCCCCAGAGATTTGACCTGAATTACTGCTACCCTCCTGCAGATGAAAGACCCAAACAGGGTGTTGGTTAAGCCTAGAGTATGAGACTGTATGGCCACGCTGTAACCAGCTGTTTACTGTTCGAATCTGCCTGTCAGTACTCCAGTATCATTGTACAAACTTTACAGAATGATACGCTATGAAGACTTGAATTAGTCTGATTGGGGTATTTACAGTATGTCCCTCAGCTAGTATACTACTAATCTTGTATGTAATTTTTGAATTTTCATTTTATCCATGAATGGGTTCCCCCAGAAGTCTAAATATTCATGTATATATCTGTGGTCCCCTTAAATAGTCTTGATTCACTAAGTTATGACTCTTTGACCACTAAGAGGTTACTCATTGTTTGGGCTCTTTAGGAACAGCTCTTACCCTAATGCATTATAACAATGTGAGCAACTGTTTGGAAATGCTGTCTTAGACTTTATCTAGGTGACCATGTATTTAACTTAAAAGTAGTAGGGGGAGATCCTCACATAGAATCTATTTTAGAGACCTTTTAAACTAATGTTTGTTGTCCTATCAATATCTTTGGGCATTATAGTAGAAATGTGAGCTAATAATAGTAAGATTTGTTATTTTTGGCCTCTCCTCCGCCCTCCCTTCCTCCCTCCCCCCCCCCCCCTTCCTCCCTCCCCCCCCTCCCCCCCTCCCTTCCCTCCCTTCCCCCCCCCTCCCTTCCCTTCCTTTCCCCCCCCCTCCCCCCCTCCCTTCCTCCCTTCCCTCCTCCCTCCCCCCCTCCCCCCCTCCCTCTCCTCCCCCCTTCCCCCCCCCTCCCCCCCTCCCTTCCTCCTTCCCCCCTCCCTTCCTTCCCTTCCCCCCTCCCCCCCCTTCCCCCCCCCTCCCTTCCCACCTTTTCTCCTCCCTTCCCCTTTCCCCTCCTTTCCCCCCCCCTTCCCCCCCCCTTCCCTTTTCCCTTTCCTCCTTCCCTTCCCCCTTCCATTCCCCCTTCCCTCCCTTTACCTTCCCTTCCCTCCTTCCTTCCCTTCCCCTTTCCCCGACCTCTTCCTCCCTCCCTCCCTTCCCTTCCCCCCTTCCCCTTTCCCACTCTCCCTCCTCCCATTCTACCTTCCTTCCCCCCTCCCTTCCTTTCCCCTTCCCCCCTCCATTCCCCTCCTTCCCTTCCCCTTCCTCCCTCTCCTCTACTCCTCATTTCTGTGCGGCTAGGGATGACTCCCTTTCATTCTGCACACCTTTTGGCAGAGTTTAGTAGTCTCTGCCCTACCTGTTGAGCCAGGACTAAGTTTTTATTCCCCTGCACCATTGTTGAATGGCTCACGGGGGTTCAATACTGGATCATTGATTTTACGGTGATTTCCTGTTTTCTGAAGTTTACTTAAGATAGTGGTTTGAGATTGCCTATGTTCTAATGGAGGCTCAGTACTAACGCTTATTAGACTAAAATAAAACCAACAGAGGTTATATTCCATGTTTTTATAAATGTTGTTTTATACAGAGACATCCTGATGCCTTTATTATGCTTTACTATTTCTGATGTTGAGTATACACTTTACAATCTGTATTTATCCCACATAGGTTGAATTTGCAATCTCTAACATTATCTATGTTGCCATGTCCTCAAGTGTTTTGTTTTACTTTTGGTCCCACGACTGGACCTGCTTGTCTGAGGAACTCGCAAAACCTATAAGATTTAAAAAATGAGGTGCCCTTCGTGTAACGTCATGCCAATACCATATAAGTTGTACAATGTATTCTAGATAGATGAGACTGTTGCCAATGTATTATTTTAACCTCAATAAAAAAACTATTTAAAAAAAAAAAAAAAAAAATATGTCAATCTCTTATTCTCCCGTTATTCTTCTAGAGGAGTCAATCCTCGAAATATTGTGTAATGGTAGACGATCTCTATAAAAGATTTATTTTGATAATTTTGTGTATGCGTAGTAACATTGGTAGGAAAGTTCAACGAAGGAGAAAAAGCTTTCCCTGCGCATTGCTCTTGTTTGCACAGCTGACAGCGCATGCGCAGCCTTCATCTCACCATATGCAGTACAGTAGAAGTGTCAGTATGTCCGATGATCAGTGTACATTCAGCAAGTGTGTTCAAGTATATTCAGTGATGATGTTGCCTAAATAAAATATATAGGCAGTTATGGTTTACCCTATGACCAGTAGAGATGTGCAAGGAAGAAAATTTAGTTTTGGATGAAATTTGCGTTTTGGATATTCAGTGAAATATTCGGTGCCTGCACTATTCGGTATTCCTTTTGTTTAAAACAAAACAAAAATCAAATATAGGTTAAACATTTACATTAATTTTCGCTAAACTAATGTAAATCTTTCCAAATTAACATTTGAAAAGTTCACCTGTAACTACAATATTTAAGGTAAGTATTAAGCTCTTAAAAAAATAATAAAGGAAACAAATGAATACTGACGATTTTTGTTAGTATTTAACAGTTTTCTTTATCTTCATTGGTGCCTTCATTCGCATTTTCATTTCATTAAAATAAAACAAAAATTAGATTTTCATGACGAATGTGCAATAGTCCGAAAACAAATATATTTAAATATATATAAAGTATAAATATATTCAGTATGTCTAGAAAGAATGTAGGGACATTGTGCTCTATCTCAAATATGCATACAGTCTGTACCCTGTGCGCTTACAGCTCAGATGCATGCAGTAACATTGTACCCTACACTCTGTGGGGTAGATTTATCAAGCAATGGATGCTGCAATCTTACCTTCGTAGTTTCAGGTTACCGCTGCTCCTTAACGAGTCTGCCGCCTCTGAGGTGACGGACAGCAATCATCCCGTTTGGATATGATCAGGATGATTGACAGCCCCTGCTAGCGGCCAATTGCCCGCGAATGTGCAGGGGGCGGCATTGCACAAGCATTTCACAAGAAATGCTTGTGCAGTAATAAATGCCGACACATGATAAATGCAGCACATTTATCAATGTGCGGCAGACATGATCCGCTACAGTGGATCATGTCCGCCCTCACAATGATAAATCGGCCCACTGTGTGCTTGCAGTAAGTGTGGCCAGAATGCATGTGTATTGTGTTCAATACACTGTAAGCTTGAAGTGAGCCTGTCTAACTGTGGGTAATAATCATCCTCTCCTTCTAAACGTCCTACCAGGATCTCTGCGCATGCTTGCATTTATGTAATTGCATTCCACACATTCTTTTAAAACGTGGAATCTGATCATGTAATTTAGCACTTGTGCAAATCACGGTGGGAAATTTTGACAGGTTAGGAAATCTCGAAAGAACACTGGCACGAAAGCATACGGGCCCTGCTTTTCAACAAAAAATACCAAGATAATGAAGAAAAATAGATAATAGAAGTAAATTAGAAAGTTGTTTAAAATTGTATGTTCTATCTGAAGTAAGAAATACATTTTTGCGGTTTTTATATCCCTTAAGAACAGTATTAACGTTTACTAGAAGCATTTCTTGCTAATGGACATATATAAAAAAAATGTTTCTATTTAAAATTTAAATGCACCCATGCAGACTTCAGTTCCGACCTTTCAGTTTAATGTCCCTTTAAGTAATTTGAGCTTGAAAGCAACTACATACATTATTATTTTATCTCATAAAAATGATCTACATTAAAACTGCTTATTGCACAAAACTAGAAATATATTCTTCTATTAACTCCTCGAGACCTCTTATAAGCTTGTGCATATTTTGTGATTATATTTAAATACAACGCATTTTTTTTAAGCACAGTAAAATAATTTTGCAATATGCTTTCACTGTTTATGTTGTCGTCTTTTCATGTAATTCAACTCAGAAAAAAAACTCTCATTTTCAGAGCTGGAAATGCAAACTATAGACTTATTAAGACTAACCCTGCTACATATCTGTACCTAATTTGCTTTAACATATAAAACTGCAAAACAATACACTTCATAATAGTATAATAACTGTAGTTAGTGTTGTCAGACTATTTTCTCCAAATGACACAAGCGGTGGGTGGAGTCTAACAATTGAAAAACAATTGCAGCAAACAAAATGTTAAAATATTTAGGGGTAGATTTAAGAAGCAGCGGATGCGGCTTTCTATGTCTGTAGTTTCCGGCTCGCAGACCTCTGCTTCTTAACTTGTCCGCCACCTTTTAGGTGGGAGACTGCAATTATCCCAATACGATCGGGATAATTGATAGCTCTGCTAGCGGCCGATAGGCCGCGAATGTGCAGGGGTGGCATGGCACAAGCATTTCATAAGAAATGCTTGCACAATGTTAAATGCTGACAGCATATGCTGTCGGCATTTAGCGATGTCGGGCGGACATGATTCGCTACAGTGTTTACTGTCCCTTTAAGTAATCTCTCCATATAGTTATTGGTTGTGCTTTTTCTTCTAATGCAGTTGTATTGCTTTCTGACATATTGTGCAACGTTTTCTCTTTTACAGCCAGCTTACGCCTTCTTGATGATTGCTTCTCTTGTGCAGTTCTCTTTGTCAGTTACAGTATCTACCTTTACAAGCCGCGCTCTAAAACGCAAAGCCTCTAAACCTCAACAGGTAAGACGTGAGTGTGAAGAGTACCAGGTACCATGCAATGTTCTGTTTAATAGAGCTTTAGCAAACGTCAGTAGAAACATTTTATGAATCTAGACATCTTTAAGCCATTATCTGGGTGAGGTGAGCATGGGAAAAATGGAGATAAACATAAAAACGTTAGTCATATCCTATGTGTTGTGCTATGACTTTGAGTGTTTTTTGCACATATAATATATCTATATCATTCATATGAAAAAACTGTATTTAAAAATGTTGAAATCACTTCTAATAAAAATGTGAAATAAATGCCACTCAAATTTAACCTAATACAGTGCTTTAAATTGTATACCTCCTACTAATGTTCATTGGCCAATATGTATTTCGCACTAATGCTGATTGGCTGCCAATTATCGTGGATTTATAGGTACTTCCTGCTAATACTGATGTTTGGAATAATGCTCTTTCATGTCAATGATAAAAAAAAAAAAAAATTTAGGGGGGGCGGAGCAAGTCAGGCACCTGAGCGGTCGCAAGCTAAGAGAGCTCTGTTGCTATAATATATTAAATTCCTAATAAGATCGCTCAGGATTGCCCTAGACCATGCCAAATTCTAACTGATAATCGGAAGATTAGTGCTGAGGGGTTCAGTAGCTGCGAGAGGACCTGGAGTGATAAATTTGAAGAGCTTCCCTGTCAACAACGGCCTACGCACAGTCTGCCTAAGGAACAGCCATATTGCTGACCACGTGGAGATAGGAGCAAGACCTGACTCAGGCATCGCTGTGACTTTCCATAAGCTGTGATCATGTCTCTAACACTGCTATCCACATACAGCACCTTGGGTACTGATATACTATTGCCCAATTCGGAGAACACCATGAGCCAGGGCCCCACTATAATAGCCACCATAGAGCAATGGGAAGGGAGGACACTGCTCTCCTTGGATCAGCACTATCAAGATCTCAGGCTACATTTTGATCGCCTCTTCTCTGCGCTACTAGTGAATCTATCTAACCCAGAGGAGGACTCTTGTGCACAACATGACAAGCGCTGGGACCCTGGTATGCAAGTAATTACAGAATGGGTCACGCAGAGGAACACTAACGAGGACTTTTTTCAGAATACCGATGATGCCTTTGTAGCTTCTGAGAATAGCGCTCATTTGAACAGGCTGCCATCTCTGACTCTGAGGAACACAGGCCGAGATCAGAGCACTTTACGATCTAACTTTCACACATTACCTGCCTCAAGTAGTATGGTCATGCCTCTGAGAAATGTAAGTGACTATGTAAGCAAACCCGTAGCCCTCAAACAAGAGATTAGTGACAGCTGTCTAAAGAAACAGTTACCGGAGTATTTCTCTGTACCTAAGGAAAAAGAGAGACCGCTTAGCTTCCACCCGGCACAGCAGATAACCAGGCAGTATACCGGACTTGTGAACATTACCCCTCTCCTTACTCTAGAGTTATATAAGTCCGGCATAGGTTAAATATGCAGCTGGAGGACAGCTCTCATAGGAGTTCAGAACAGATCGGCTTGAGATAAGAATTATGAGAGATAGGCTTCTTTGGTTTAGGGCTCAGGTTGTCTCAGGACACTCTTTTTTGGAACAAAATGATGATGTCTGCATACCAAATGATTTGTATTATAGTTCATGTTTTCATTATTATGTTTGTCTAAGGCAGACAGGCCCCTAGCAGATACCTATAAGCTCCGGAAGATACTTATGAAGACTGTAATATCAGAGGATACATTAGTCTCCCTAGTTAGATTGGGACTCTTATATTGACTTAAACGGTTCATCTGTTTGTTTGTTTTTTCCTTTTTCTTTGCTGGTCACCTGTATCACTTGGGATATTGGCTATATGGTACCTCTAAATATAGCAAAAAGCTCAGATTTTAAGATGTACATATAGCAAATGAATACTATACAGTTTAAACCTCCCTATAACTAATATCAGGGTCTAGCAAATACTTATCCATATTTTCTGTAGTGAAAGGGTCTTTGTACTAATATTATAGTTAAATGGTATTCATTTATGTGACTTATACTTTAACAACTCACTTTGCCATTATACCTGGCGCCTTAGCCTTGTAAAGACCTGAAGACCAGACCTCCCAATTAGTATTCTTAGCAGGTTACATGTTTGTCTCATTACTGTTATTATTAGGTTTGTATTCTGGGGTAAAATGTTCTAATGATGTACAAGATATATGTTGTTTGCAACTACTCACTGGTGAGAGGGGTTCAGTAATAAGCTACAGTTGCTTCCACAGTTAACCCTACTAACATAGGAAATACTATTGCTATTATCATACATTTTCACAGCCATAGTCACTACTGTGTACTAGGGTTTAGTAACTCTGCTCCAGGTAGGTCTCTTTTTGAGTATGAGGTCCACAGCATATATATACACTTTGGTATACTGTAGGACAAGAAAGTAGTACAAGTCACCTTTATGATAGTATAGATTGTATATATTTTATTCTTCTCTAGAGCAGGTCCGGTTATGTTCATCAGTTCTGTTATCAGAACCATAGCTGTATACATTACACATAGAGAGACACATTAAGCCCAAACCCTGCTTTGACTAAGTATCACGACATAGCAATACATAATGCAGCACTGAACTGAATAATAATTAGTTTTCCCACCTTTATATAAATACCTACTACTGAAAACCCTCATTTCCTTATTCATTATATCTATCCTCCACCCGTTTACATGCCTAACCTATTAGCCTATTGCAACTAGCCTGTTGCATAAAGTTCTAACTCTTCTACCTCCGCCCCCCCTTCCTCTTTCTTTTCCCCCTATACACCGAGCGGCTCTTGCCCGCTGTTTTCTTTCTATCTTACCCTTATTACTATAACCCAAATCACATAAGCTTACTCCTTATATCTTCCTAGCCCTAGAACTGACAGTTACAAAATATTCACAAATGGATGTAAGGAGACCATTTAAACTCATATAATAAAATGAAGTTCCATTTACCGCAACCCATACCTTTCACTCTAGCCACATTAAAACATGAAGACTGATCCCTTTTTTGCATATTCATCACACTTTGGTGATCCCATCTCTTTTTCACATGACATTATCATAACCTGACACCCTATCATATCACACCCGTATGCTGGTTTTTCTATTATTTCTATATTACTTTATTGGGGTGTCCGAAATTAGAACGTAAACCTGATGAAGTAACGCTGTAATTCTTTACTAATCTTGTTGGATAGTTTTCATGTAACAGCATTGTATGTCATACTGTGATGTAATTTTGCTCTATGGGTGAAACATGTTTGTTAGTTCTCATTGAAACTTCAATAAAAAATTGTTTAAAAAAAAAAAAAAAAAAACAATTTAGTACAGTGCCCTGTGAAACAACAATTAAATATGGTGCACTTGCATTATAAAACATAAAAGAGCTTATCTGTGAGGTCTCTCTATATTGACTCTATCACAAAAGGTTGATGATGACGAGCACATTTGTTACTATGTACTGTGTACTAAAGATAAACTGTGTGCATTTCAACACAGTCTGATTACATTCACATTACATTTATTATGTATTAATGTTGCTTAAAGGGACGGGAAACCCATGATTCAGATAGAGCATACTATTTTAAACAACTTTCGCCTTGTTATTTCTATTATCTAAGTTGCTTCATTATTTAAAATGTGCTGCCACCAATCAGCAAATAGCACCCAGGTGCCTAACTAGCTATACTTTTCAACAAAGGAAACCTAAATAATGAAGAAAATTAGATAATAGAAGTACATTGGAAGGTTGTTTAAAATTGTATGCTCTATCTGAATCATGAAAGGAATTGTATTGTGTACTTTTATTATTTAGTTTGCCTGCTTTGGCTGTACTATGCCTCTGAAAAATTGGGCTTGTTATTCACAGAAAGGATGGAGAGACTACATCATACTTAAAGGGACAGTCTGCTCAAGAATTTTTATTGTTTAAAAGATAGATAATGCCTTTATTACACATTCCCTAGTTTTGCGTAACCAACACCGTTATATTAATATACTTTGTACCTCTGTGATTACCTTGTATCTGAGCCTTTGCAGACTTTGCCCCTTATTTCAGTTCTTTTGACAGACTTGCATGTAAGCCAATCAGTGCAGTGAGTGAGCACAATGTTATATTTTTAACACACATGAACTAGTGCTGTCTAGCTGTGTAAAACTGTTAAATGCATTCAGATAAGAGGTGGCCTTCAAAAGCTTTGAAATTATATATGAGCCTACCTAGGTTTAGCTTCCAACTAGGAATACCAAGAGAACAAAGCAATTTAATGATAGAAGTAAATTGGAAAGCTGTTTGAAATTACATGCCCTATCTGAATCTTGAATGTTTAATTGACTAGACTGTCCCTTTAAGTAGGGTGAAACAACATTCTACACAGTAATTGGTTAGCTAAAAGCACAATATCATTTACATCTGTTCCTAATTGACCAATAGCTTGAATTTAACCAGGCTTTTCAAGAATATTTCTGAACTGCTCTTGATTTGCAAAACCTTGTAGATACCGCTAACAAAATGAGAATGTTAAATGATTTTAAAACATTAAGGGCTAGATTACTAGTGGAGTGCAAATGTTTGTGCCTGAACGATAAGGAGTCATCGCGAGAGGTTTGCGCTCCTTAGGCTTACAGGTTAGCGCAAATGAGAATATTTAGATATTTAGATTTAGATTTTATTTTCTCCATTGACTTCTATGTGGGAATACATGAACGCACATGCGATATTCTAACTTCGGATTTTTGTGTTTGTTGGGTTAGCGCGAGAGCGAAAACAGTTTACTTTCAACTTGCAATAAGAGCACACCTCAATGAGCACAAAAATCTTACTTTTAGCGCAATTAACGCTCAAGTGGAAGCATTCATTTGCGTTCCTAAGGGTTGACCACAATCCTTTTACAAAATGTATCTAATTAATTATTACAAATTTGATCTTTAAAGTCTAATGGGATTACTGTAGGTAAATAATTTAAAAAAACATTTATATGTTACAAATCTATAATCCATTTAAAACCTACTGAGAAATATCTTGCATTATTTAACTTTAAAACCGTATATAATATGTCTGTGCACTTATGGTAAATGCCTAGATTACAAGCATGGCGGTTTGTACTATCGCAATTGCGATTTCACAAGCCATTTTCCTTTCACTGATATTACAAGTCAGCCAATAGAATATAAGGAAAAAGCTTTCATTCTATTGGCTGATTTGAATTTTAAGATTCAAATTAGCCAATAGGAATGCAAGGGTACCCCTATATGAAAGGGGTACCTTGCATTTACTATTCAGTGTGCGGCTGGAGACCCCATGAAAAGGGAGCTCTGTGTTGAAGATCGGCAGAGGACCACCAACATCGAGCTGACCTCGTCGCCGACACTGAAGTTAGAGGATGATCCTCCGCCAGGATGAAGATGGAAGAAGATGGACCCACGATGAAGATGGATGAAGATGGAGCGCCGCCGGGATAAAGATGTTAGGTTATTACTTTGCATTGTGGGGGGGATGGCGGTTTAGGGGTTAATAGTTTATTTAGATAGTTTGAGTTGTGGGGGGTGATGGTTTAGGGGTTAATAGTGTATTTAGATTGTTTTCACTGGGGGGGGGGTGGGTTTAGGGGTTAATAGTTTATTTAGATGCTTTGCGATGTGGGGGGGTTTAGGGGTTAACAGTTTATTTAGTGTTTACGATGTGAGGAGATGGCAGATTAGGGGTTATTAGGCTAGAGTTTTATGGTAGGGTTTTAGTTTTTTTTCACTTGTTTTTTCAACTTTTTTTTCTCTATTGATTTCTATGGGGGAACATAAGCATGCGCACGCGAAAACTCTGCTAGCGATTTTTGCGCTTTTTTGGCTACTGCTAGCTCTTAAGACCGCTGCTCCTTAACACGTCCACCACCTCTGAGGCGGCGGACAACATTCCGCCCAATCGGATACGATCGGGTTGATTGACACCCCCTGCTAGCAGCCAATTTGCCACAAATGTGCAGGGGCAGTATTGCACAAACATTTCACACAAAATGCTTGTGCAATGATAAATGCAGACAGAGTATGCTGTCAGCATTTATTGATGTGCGGCGTACATGATCTACTACAGCCCAGCTCATTGTTAAATCTGCCCCATAGCATACAATTGTAATAAAGTTATGTTATGAGATTTACTTTTTAGTGCTGCCATCTAGTGCTCTAGCAAATGAATAACATTCTTGCAATACTGCTGCCATATAGTATTCCCTCTTGACACTTGCACGCTCCCGAGCTTAAGTCCCTGCTTTTCAACAAAACATTACAAGAGAATGAAGAAAATTTGGTAATAGAATTAAATTAGAAAGTTATTTAAAATTGTATGTTCTCCTACATAATGTCACTCAAATCCCCAATGATAACATCCATAACGATACAGCAGCAATTGCTGAGACATTCCGACTGTATTATCAGACTTTGTATAACCTTTCAGATACCTTACCCTTCGCTCCCCAGGACAGCCCAGAACACTCAACCCACCCCATAGAACATTACTTATCAGACATTCCTATCCCTAAAATCACCCTAGAACAAGAAAGCTGTTAGATAGCCCATTTTCACTCGAGGAACTCCAAAACGTTATAAAACACCTGCCTATGGATAAGGCTCCTTGCCCAGACGGCTTTACTAACTTCTACTATAAACATTATATAGATATTCTCGCCCCTCATATCCTCTCCCTTTTCAATTCAATCTCAGATGACAACCCTTTTCCCAAACATATGTTAGAAGCCCAAATCTCAATTATTCCCAAACCTGATAAAGACCCTTCATATGTAGAAAATTATAGACCAAATTCCTTGCTAAATACAAATTTAAAAATATTTGCCAAACTTCTTGCTAATCATTTAAATTTAGTTCTCCCAAGCCTTATCCATAGAGACCAAGTTGGATTTGTCCCATCTAGGGAAGCAAAGGACAACACGGTCAGAATTACTCAGCTAATCGAATACGCCACCTTCCAGCAGATTCCCCTCCTGGTCCTGTCGACTGATGCAGAGAAAGCTTTTGACCGTGTCGGTTGGCAGTTCCTTAGACCCGTCCTCGTCAAGATGGGAATAGGCAAAAAACTGTATAAACAACACATTTGTGATGTACTCCTCACCATCGGCACGGGTACGAGTTAATGGCACTCTGTCGGCCCCGCTCAAAATTTCGAATGGTACTAGGCAGGGTTGCCCCCTTTCGCCACTCCTGTTTGCATGCATAATTGAGATTCTCGCCCTTAAAATATGAAATCACCCTCATATCACTGGTATACAAATAGCAAATACACACCATAAAATGATGTTATATGCCGATGATATTTTGTTCTGCATCACCAGACCATTGACCTCCATTCCCCATATCATACACAGCCTTGATGATTTCAAACGGATGTCAAATTTTCTGATAAACAAAAAATATATCGGAAATCCTTAACATCAACCTCCCCGCCACAGAAGTACAAAAAGTTAGAAACATCTGCTCATTTAAATGGCAACCGCTTTCACTTACATATTTGAGTATCCACCTGACACCCAACATACAAGACTTAGGTGACTTTAACTATAAACCACTTCTTAAATCCATAATTGCTGACCTCTCATCTTGGATGAGAAAAAATATCTAATGGTTAGGCAGAATTAACCTTATTAAGATGAATATCCTCCCAAGATTATTAACTTATTTCAAACACTACCCATTCCACTTCCTAACACTTTTATTTCTTCCCTACAGAACAAATTATTTGAATTCATTTGGAGAAATACCAAAGTTCGAATTAATAAAAAAATGATGCTCCTTCCTATGGACATGGGAGGCTTAGGCGTCCCTTACTTCCATAAATACCGACAAGCGACTTTCCTCCAATGCATTATAGACTGGTCCTCAAACATCACCAATAAAATATGGGTCCAACTCGAACACAACATTACCGAGTCCACATACCTAAGCGCACTTTGTTGAACCCCAAAAGACAGGGTGAAACACATAAAAGACCCTACTAAAATCATAGCCAGGTGTAAGTGGTGATCTCTCCACTTACACCCCTGACCTACAACTCATACCAGGCCTCCATCACCCAAAAACAATCATAGGCCCAACTAACAGAATACTTCAAATTTATCATCTGGGGGATGACCGACACTCAACACCCTGAATGAACTTGTTACACAGGGATACCCGATTTTTCAAAATTGGTTGTTCTACAGACAATGTAATTCGTATATTTCTTCCCACCTAACAAAACAGAAACATGCTTAGATTGTTGACATCTTTTGAGTCTCTCTGTACAAAAAATACTCCCACAAGACATGCCCTTTCACTTACATATACCATACTGCAACAGTCCCTACCTGGGAACTTCCCATACTACATAAACAGATGGAACACCGAACTAAATATAGATATATCTTATAAAGATTCCCTTCATATATACACAATCATGTATTAAAAAATCCTCCATCTCCAGTAGATATGTTGAACTCAATATTAAGATCCTACAAAGATGGTATCTAACTCCTGCAAGGTGCCAAAAAATATTTAGGCTTAATACTACGACCTGTTGGAGATGCGGCACAGTAAATGCACATATGGCCCACATTTCATGGCTCTGCCCCAAAATACAGGATGCATGGGACGCTATATCACGAGAAACAAGTAAAATTCTAGAATTTAATACCCCACTTGACCCATGCCTCTGGCTCTTCAACAAAACTTCCAAAACATTCCCACCACCACAGAAAAAAACTGTTCAACATCCTAGCTAACTGTTTCAAAATACTCATAGCTAGAAACTGGAAGTCTGATAAAATCCCATCTATTAATACAATGGCAACAGGAATGTAGCCGCACAATTTCCTTAGAGGAATTCCACTACCTGAAAACTAAGAACTTAGACCACTCGTACAATCCCTATGGAATTCATACATATTAAACTACTCCCCAAATCACGAAGCTCAATAAAAAGAGTTAGGCACCATACTACTTACAGCCATGCACACCTCAGCAGAGTGTTATATTTGTTTGTATTGTTTAATACTCTGTTTATATTAAAGGGACACTGAACCCAAATATTTTCTTTCATGATTCAGATAGAGCATGCAAATTTAAGCAACTTTGTAATTTACTCCTATTATCAAATTTTCTTCGTTCTCTTGCAATCCAACAATCTTATATATGTTGGATATATGCTATAGCTGTGTTACTGTATGTAGTTACACTAGCGCAAATACGTTTCTTTTCATTCTATGTTCTTTTTAGTAAAATATTTTTAGGGATTTTACTTACCTTATTGTTTAGCTTATAACCACATATTTTTAGCTCCAGCGCTACATCCTCCCCATTTTTTAAAAAAATAGCACTCCCACTGCATCATGTGACAGTCATCAGCCAATCACAAATGCATATATGTATATTCTGTTAATTCTTGCACATACTCAGTAGGAGCTGGTTACTCAAAAAGTGTAAATATAAATGGACTTTGCGCATTTTGTTAATGGCAGCAAAATTGAAAGTTGTTTAAAATTACATGCTCTATCTGATTCATGAAAGTTTATTTTTGACTTGAGTCTCCCTTTAAATTGTTAACCATACGATTATATATATATATATATATATATATATATAATGTGAGCTCTTCAGCAATGCTTATGCACATGCGTTTTTCAGGGCAAAACATTTGGACCCACTCATCTAATCAAATTACTTTCTCTGTCTCTATCTCCAGTTGCATACATTAGTCTGTAGTGCATGTGCAGTACATAGCACAGGGGAGTCCCAATGACGTAAAGGTAAACAGTGAATCATTGCTTATGTTGCAATTCACTTTTTACCTGGATACAAGCTAATTGTTGTAGTGTTTATTGGATGCGGCATTAAAACTATGAAGACGAATGCATTGGAATTTAATATTATTTCCTTCATTTATATTAATGTTCTAATCATGTTTTTTTTAAATCGTTTATCTTCAAGTTATCGGGGCCTATCTATCAAGCTCCGAATGATCCCCCTCAGAGCTCGCCAGAAACAGCAGTTATGAAGCAGCGGTCACAAAGACCGCTGCTCCATAACCTGTCTGCCTGCTCTGAGCAGGCGGACATACATCGCTGGAAATCAACCCGTATTGCTCTCTGCATTCAGCGAGGTCTTGCGGACCTGATCCGCACAGTTGGATCAGGTCCGCAAGAAGTTTCTTAAATAGGCGCCATCATCTCAATTGTTTTTTATATATATATTTATTTATTTATTTTTATTTATGCAAATATATAAACATAAAAGCTATATTTATGTGTAAGGTATGCACATGCACAGTTTCAGTCTCTTTTGAAAGTGCACAACAACTCATACGTATAGAGCGGTCGAATGTATTGGAATTTAATATTATTTCCTACAATTATATTAAAGTTATAATAATTTTTTTTAAATCCTTTTATCTTCAAGTTATTATCTCAATCATTTTATATATTATATATATATATATATATATATATATATATATATAATACAGATATATTATGAGTGTGTGTATATATATAATAATACAGATATATTATGAGTGTGTGTATATATAATAATACAGTATTAGATTGAGGTGTGTATATTATATAATAATACAGTTATATTATGAGTGTGTGTATATATATATATATATAATAATACAGATATTATGAGTGTGTATATATATATATATATATATTTATATATATATATATATATATATATTATATAAATGATAAGTTTGAAAAATGCCAGCAAGCACTTTCTTCTATAAAAGTCCTTTTAATGGATGTTAAATATACTTGGACTAAAGAAAGGGGCAGGATTTTTTCACTCAGAACACTGAATGCTTCATATAAGGCGTGGGAACCCAGGAGGCTGTAAGACTTGCAAGGCAAGTGTTCTCCTCAGAAAGGCTAAGGAGGTAACCTTCCGGTTCGTGAAGCACTCCTCTTCTTCTCATAGAGCTGCGGAAGCGGTCGTTGGGACAACGTGTGGTAAAATGCTCAGAGTGCCTGGATGTAAGTTTTTTCCCTTATCCTGGGGGAGTATTACAGCCTTCCATTGTTATTCCTGTTATTCCTTTTATGTCATTTCTTCCGTTAATATAACATTTTCACAGCTTGAAGTATATGAGCACAGGCTCACTGGGGAATTTGACTTTTGTTTATATATATATATATTGACATGAAAATTATATTTATGTGTAAGGTATGCGCATGCGTGGTTTCAGTCTCTCTCAGGAGCGCACAACAACTCATCGGTATAGATCGGGTGGGACCACTTTATACATCACTATAATGCTGGAGACAGAATAGAGGGGGGCGGAGGGAAACATTCTGAAAGATCATGTCAGAGATAAATTATAAGATGATTTTTTATAAAATGTAAGTCATTTTAAATAAAATGTTGGATTGGGATAGTCTATTAAAATTAAATTAATTGTACCTATTATTTAGCATCATTTTAAGAAACTATTTGGTGAAATAATATTTTCTACTTTGCTGTGGCTTTACACTGCCTGGTCAGGTGACATTACCTAAATGTGTTCAATTGAGTAAAGGGTTTATCATATCAGTCTTGTTCAGATGGAATTCTAAAATTTGCATATTTTTCACTTTTTCCTTTTGACTCTGGGACCACCTCAACTACAGCCACTCAACAACTCCCACTAATGAATGACTCCACCTGCCATGGCCCCACCAATATAACACACTTGTTTCTGCTAACAAGTCTCTTAATATTTCAAGTCCTGCTATCCAGCAAATGCTGGGCCGTCAAAAAAATGTACAGCATATTATGTTATGCCATACGATGATGTGCAGTATCTTGTTTCTTTCTCTCACATTGTCACTAGGAATGGGCGAATGGGGTGAAAGTGCAATTTGTTTTGTAGAACGAATAGTCCTGTGCAGGGCCGGTTCAAGATATTGTGCTGCCTTGGTCCATTGGACCCACTTGGTCCCATGGTTGAGCCAGCCCTGGTCCTGTAGTAATCCAATGTTATTTCCGCTATTTGAATGGTACTTTCATTTTTTAATGTTCATAATTATATCAAATATCCACATTCGAAATTTCAAATGTAACATTCAATTTAATAAATACTATTCAGAGGTTCAATAATTATATGTGGTAGGGAGTTTAGTAAATTGAAACATAATAGATACAAATATAAAAATTCAAATGTTTCTAGTTCCAAAATTGCATAATTTGAATATTACATTTAAAATGAGCATTAGAAATAATATCACAAATATATCATTTTGAATATTTCTAGTATTGCATAATTCTAATGTCACATTTAAAGAGAGCATTACCTTTCTATTACACATATAGCAATTTGAATTTTTCTAATTCAAATATTGCAAAATTTGAATCGAATTATGCAATATTTGAATTAGAAAAATTTGAATAGAATATTACATTTAAAGATAGCATTAGAAATACTATTACATTAAACAAATGTTAAAATTTTGTACAAACATTAAAAATTTGAAAGGAACGAAAGTTAGTTAAAATTTGTTTCAGTTTTTGAATGTTGCAAAACATTCACCCATCCCTAATTGTCACCCATTTCTTCTCAGCAGGTATTTGTGATGCAAAATGATTACAGGTCTCAAGGAATGCCTTCTAATATTCCTTCTTCTTATCCTCCGGCATCTGTATACGAAAGGGAAAGACATCCCCAGCAATCACAGGGGCCTAATGATTGGACATCCACAACAAATTTTACAGGGAATTCAACAGTAGCTCAACCTAACTACAGAATGGAAAACAGTAGTACGTCTTTTAGGTACCCAGCATACGAAAAGCCCTCGTATTAATCCAATTTATTTTGCTATGTTAAAAATCGGAAAATTAAATTTTTATGTTTTTGATACTATTTCTGTGGCATTTTTATCCTTCAGAAGTGCAACTGTTTGAATTAATTAATATGTCTGATATATAATAAATCTAGAACATCTGGTTTACTACTTTAAAAGTAGGTAAAAATGTAAATAAACAGTTTATTTGCATTGCTAAACGAAGTAAACTATTATGTATAATGAAAATAAAGCGACTCATTCAATATTGTCATTGACTAAATGAAGTTTTTAACTAATAATATCTGTTTAATGTGTCAATTCATTTATTCATTTTATCTTATGTTGATATTTGTAATAACATCATTTAAAATGCCCAAACAATTTATTGCAAATCTATATGATGATCCAGTTTTATTTCCTTTCACATATTGCATGGTGTAAAATTATGATCTGAACAATATGTTTATATTTTTATTAAACCAGACACAAACTGTGGCTATTAATCTGTGAAATGAGTATGTGTGAAAGCCCTAACATTTATAAAAATAAAAATAAAAAAACGGCTAGATTACAAGTTTTGCGGTAAGAGCGGCTCAGTACTAACTTGCAAGTTATTTGCATCGCTCACCTCCCTATAGCGCTGCTATTACAGGTTTTCATAAACCCGGCGTTAGCAGGCAATATGTTAGCGTAGAGCAAAATTGAGCTCCATACCGCACTCCAATACCAGGGCTGCTTTGAGCTGGTTTTACGTGCTTGCGCACGATTTCCCCATAGACATCAATGGGGAGAGCCGGCTAAAAAAAAGTCTAACATCTGCAATAAAGGAGCATAAAGCTCCGTTACGCAGCCCCATTGATTCCTAATCAACACTTATTAACCCCTAATCTGCCGCTCCCAATGTCACTGCCACCCACCTACACTTATTAACCCCTAATCTGCCGCCTCCCAATGTCGCCACCACCTACCTACACTTATTAACCCCTAATCTGCCGACCCCAATGTCGTTGCTACCTACCTACACTTATTAACCCCTAATCTGCCGTCCCCAACGTAGCCGCCACTATACTAAAGTTATTAACCCCTAAACCTAACCCTAAGTCTAACCCTAACACCCACTAACTTTAATATAATTAAAATCAATCTAAATAAAAATTACTATCATTAACTAAGTAATTCCTATTTAAAACTAAATAGTTACATTGTATCTAGCTTAGGTTTTATTTTTATTTCACAGGCAAGTTTGTATTTATTTTAACTAGGTAGACTAGTTAGTAAATAGTTATTAACTATTTACTAGTTACCTAGCTAAAATAAATACAAATTTACCTGTAAAATAAAACCTAACCTGAGTTACACTAACACCTAACCTAACACTACAATTAAATAAATTACATTAATTAAATACAATTAACTAAATTACAAAAAAAACCCCACTAAATTACACAAAATAAAAAATAAATTATCAAATATTTAAACTAATTACACCTAATCTAATAGCCCTATCAAAATAAAAAAGCCCCCCCCCCCCAAAAAAAAATAACCTACACTAAACTACCAATAGCCCTAAAATGGCCTTTTACGGGGCATTGCCCCAAAGAAATCAGCTCTTTTACCTGTAAAAAAAATAGTACAAACAACCCCCAACAGTAAAACCCACCACCCACACAACCAAACCCCCCAAATAAAAACCTATCTTAAAAACCTAAGCTCTCCATTGCCCTGAAAAGGGCATTTGTATGTGCATTGCCCTTAAAAGGGCATTTAGCTCTTTTTCCGCCTAAACCCTAAGCTAAAAATAAAACCCACCCAATAAACCCTTAAAAAAAACCTAGCACTAACCCCCGAAGATCCACTTACAGTTTTTGAAGACCCGACATCCATCCTCAACGAAGCGGCAGAAGTCCTCAGTGAAGCCGGCAGAAGTCTTCATTCAAGCGGGCCGAAGTCTTCATCAAACCGGGCAGAAGTCTTCATCCAGACGGCATCTTCTATCTTCATCCATCCGGCGCGGAGCGGCTCCATCTTCAAGACATCCGGCGCGGAACATCCTCTTCGTCCAACGGCTTTTCTTGAATGAAGGTTCCTTTAAGTGACGTCATCCAAGATGGCGTCCCTTGAATTCCGATTGGCTGATAGAATTCTATCAGCCAATCGGAATTAAAGGTGAAAAAATCCTATTGGCTGATGTTCCAATCAGCCAATAGAATGTGAGCTCAATCCTGTTGGCTAATTGGATCAGCCAATAGGATTGAAGCTCAATCCTATTGGCTGATTGCATCAGCCAATAGGATTTTTTCACCTTTAATTCCGATTGGCTGATAGAATTCTATCAGCCAATCAGAATTCAAGGGATGCCATTTTGGATGAGGTCATTTAAAGGAGAATTCATTCTTGAAGATCCATCAAAAGAAGAGGATGCTCCGTGCCGGATGTCTTGAAGATGGAGCCGCTCCGCGTCGGAAGGATGAAGATAGAAGATGCCATCTGGATGAACCCATCTGGAGGACCACTTCTTGCCGCTTGGATGAAGACTTCTCCCGGCTTCGTTGAGGATGGATGTCTGGTCTTCAAAAACTGTAAGTGGATCTTCGGGGGTTAGTGTTAGGTTTTTTTAAGGGTTTATTAGGTGGGTTTTATTTTATAGTGGCGGCGATGTTAGGGACAGCAGATTAGGGGTTAATAAAAGTAATGTAGGTTGCGGCGATGTTAGGGACAGCAGATTAGGGGTTAATAATATTTAACTAGTGTTTAGGATGCGGGAGTGTGGCGGGTTTAGGGGTTAATATGTTTATTCTAGTGGCGGTGATGTCTGGAGCGGCAGATTAGGGGTTAATCATTTTATTTTAGTGTTTGCAATGCGGGAGGGCCTCGGTTTAGGGGTTAATAGGTAGTTTATGGGTGTTAGTGTAGTTTTTAGCACTTTAGTTATGAGTTTTATGTTACGGCGTTGTAACATAAAAGCCATAACTACTGGCTTTCAGTTTACGGTATGGATCTTGACGGTATAGGGTGTACCGCTCACTTTTTGGCCTCCCAGGCAAACTCGTAATATCAGCACAAAGGAAGTCCCATTGAAAAAGGACTTTTTGAAAGCTGCGGTAGTTATGTTGTGTTATGGCCAAAAAAGTGTGCGGTGCAGCTAAACCTGCAAGACTCGTACTACCAGCGGTAGTGAAAAAGAGCCATAACACTGCTTTTTCACGCATACCGCAAAACTCGTATTCTAGCTGATTAACATAGTAACATAGTAGATGAGGTTGAAAAAGACCAAAGTCCATCAAGTTCAACCTATACAAATCTAAAATACTTACAAGCTCCAGTTAAACTTAAATAATCCCACTAAAAGGTGATCCATTTAATACTAGCAATCATATCTATGAATTTTGTTTGTAGACAGAAATGTATCCAAACCATTTTTAAATGTATCTAGGGTATTGACATTCACTACCTTCTTTGGTAATGAGTTCCACAATTGTATTGCTGTTACAGTGAAAAACGTTTCCATTGCAGGAGATTAAATCTCCTTTCCTCCAACCTTAAATTGTGACCTCTTGTCACAAACAATTTTCTTGGAATAAACAGAGCTTCTGCCATCTCTGTATATAGGCCTTGAATATATTTATATAAAGTAATCATGTCACCTCTCAAGCGCCTCTTTTCTAAAGAAAACAGACCCAGTTTGGCTAATAATGCATGCTGTGCAGTAATTGGTGGCACTGTTGGTCAATATATGGGCATGTCTTGGGCAGAGCTTGTGGCAGTCCCTTAAAACCAGGACCCAGAGAAACTGTGGGCAGGAAGTGGGACAGATCTCCCAACCCGTAAAGAATCTGTAAGGAACCACAATGGTTGTGAGATCTGTCATTAGTATGTGGTCCTAAAATTCTAAATACGTTAATAATTCCATATGAAGATTCTTTTAAAATATTGCAAGTAAAGAGCATAAAAGAAAACAGTGGCAGCTGGTGACTTTTGAAGATGGGGGAGCACTAGCCCCGCCCCTCAGATGGCTCCGCCCATTTTATATATATATATATATATATATATTTATATATATATATATATATATATATATATATATATATAATATATATATATATATATATATATATATATATACTGGGTACAAGAGTCCTGTCACTGGGGCAGCCTCAGTATAAGGATATATATACACATATATATATATATATATATATATTCACACATATATATACATATATATATATATATATATATATATACACATATATATATATATACACATATATATATACATATATATACATATATACATATATATATATATATATATATATATATATATATATATACATACACACATATATATATATTATATATATACACTTATTATGTCAGTATATTTATGAAAATCTTAGCAGTATTCTCCAAACAATGTGTGAGTATACGGCAGGGAATATATTTAACAATATAAATACAGGGATATTTGTGATAAAGGATACCACAGGTCCCCTATAGGAGGCGCTAATAACCAATAATAAAAGTTGCTAAAATCAGTATGCAACTCGACACACCATATACCTAAGGTAAAGAAATTAAAATGACTAGAAATATCTAAAACTATATGTATATACAGACGCTATAATAAAAGTTGCTAAAATCAGTGTGCAACTCGTCACACCATACACATAATGTAAAGAAATTAGAATTACTATAAATATCTAAAATTATATGTATATACAGACGTAGCACTTGACCAATCTGGCAATAGATAAGTTCAAATGGTATCCAACAAAGTCCAAAAATAGAACAGGCAGCTCTCGGTCTTCACCCAAACGATGGTGTAGCTTCTAAAATGGTTAACTGTAATGAGAACAGAAACAGAGGCGCCACATGTGTAGATCAATCAAAACTGACAATATCCAAGCGATACAAGATACAGGATACTCACAAACGTGAAGGCACTCTCTTGTGCCTGTAGAAGCAGGCTGGTATTCTTACAGCAAACCAGCTGGCTGTACAAAGGAATCCCCATCCTGGTGTCCTATAGTTCTAGTTGTCCCAACAGCAACCCTTGCCTGGGTCACTTTCGACAGAATGGAACTGGAGTGAAGAGGGGAGAAAGGCTAAACAGCCCTTAGGTTACTTCCAAGGGAAATGCCACACAAACACCAGATTTGTAAAAAATAAACCAAGTATTTTATTGTTCCAAAAATAAAAATACCATCAGTGCAACGAATTACAGCTGGCTGTGTTAAAAGGCAAATCTCCTTGTATGTGCAGATGAAACAGGGTTATCCCTGAGAAACGCGTCGCTGTTATCTCTGCACATACAAGGAGATTTGCCTTTTAACACACCCAGCTGTAATTCGTTGCACTGATGGTATTTTTATTTTTGGAACAATAAAATACTTGGTTTATTTTTTACAAATCTGGTGTTTGTGTGGCATTTCCCTTGGAAGTAACCTAAGGGCTGTTTAGCCTTTCTCCCCTCTTCACTCCAGTTCCATTCTGTCGAAAGTGACCCAGGCAAGGGTTGCTGTTGGGACAACTAGAACTATAGGACACCAGGATGGGGATTCCCTTGTACAGCCAGCTGGTTTGCTGTAAGAATACCAGCCTGCTTCTACAGGCACAGAGAGTGCCTTCACGTTTGTGAGTATCCTGTATCTTGTATCGCTTGGATATTGTCAGTTTTGATTGATCTACACATGTGGCGCCTCTGTTTCTGTTCTCATTACAGTTAACCATTTTAGAATATATTTAACAATCTTCCTTTAGACTGAACCCACAATCAATACTTCTACTAAGACAACAATAAATTAATATAAATACCTGAACTCTTTTATTTAGTTAATATCCATGAACATTTTTGAAATATATTTGCAATAAAAGGAATATGAAATAATATTATATGCGCTTGAAACCCAACTATTAAGATATGCTATCCTTCTTACAAAACCCAGAGAAATATACCTTCACAATTCAGCCTTATTTACAAATAGCCTTTTATTTATTTAACACAATGGGACTAAAAACCTCTAACATCCAAGCAATACAATTCTAAACTGTGCTTATAAACAATAGGATTATATATATATATATATATATATATATATATATATATTTATATATATATATATATATATATATATATATTCTGCTATTTAACTGCAATTTATCCTAATACAGAATCAACTTACAATATCAGAACTTGCACAGATGAGTTACTTAGCAAATCAGATACAGATTTAAACAATATATAGCTGTGACTACCAATTTAAAATACAATTTATTTCTCTGACTCTGCCAGACCCAGCAACAATGAATACTTATTTTAAATTGTTTTTGCATACAAACAGGCCAGCTAAGAATTATCTAAAACAATGACACACAGTTTAAAAGTACAACCTGCTCTTTAAATCTATTAACTGTAATTTAAACTGCAGTGTCTTTAAAATATCACATGTAATTAGCAGCCCTTTTATTATACTTTACCAAAATGATCAAAATCGATAATTCAGTTACCAGAAATTTCTTGTTTCATCTCAGAAGACAGATAAGTAATTTTTGCAATCAATAAGAAAGAGGTAGTCAGCTTGTTTAGAATGGTTTCAAAATGCCCAGCAGCAGATATCATCCAAAGTTAAAACAGCCTTTTTTTTTCTCTCTCTTGCTTACTTATATATGTTTTCAATCATTGATGACATCATGTGGGTGGCACTACGGGAGCTGACCTTCCCATTGGTTACCTGGGAAGTCTAATCGGATTGGCCCTTGGAAATTTCATTTTTAACAGCCAGAAAAAACCTTCTGGCTGTAGTTCTCGCAACATAACACCAGGTGGCAGCAGACAGTACAACACAAACAAATACAGCATTTTTAGACAGTGAAATTATTATTTTTTAAACTATGTAATAACTGCCATAATTTCTTGTATTAATCTCTCCCAATATTAATTATAGGTGAAGCAGCATCAGATCAATATCCTGATCGTTTTGATATGAAACGTCATGTTTTATATTATTAACATTTGATTATATTAAGGCAATTTAATACTGCTAATTATTAGCTTAAAATGCATTATAATTCTATCAGTATCTTGGCATTTCTATACAAATAACAGCTTATTTTTATATTTCCAATAGTCCTGTCTGCATTGTGTTCTCTACGATCCATCTGAAAAATAGAAGATTTATGTTACATATATGCACTTCAAATATGGGATTATTAAAATGGCTATTTAATCTATACTGATTCTGAATTTATTTCCTATATAAATATCCCATGCAGCAATTATCTATTAATACAATGTGTTTATATTTATTATCATATAAAAGACCATTTATCCATTAAAAATATATATATTTTCTTATAATGTTGAAATGTATTTTACCTGCCTATAACATAGTTGTTTTAAGATTTTATTGTGAGCCATTTGCTTTCTTTGTGTTACCCTAAGGTCTTCACTGCCCTTTCAGTAACTTTAGATTCCAGACTTTTTGTCTCTTACTCACCACATGAGGTCCCCTGCACCAAAGTGCAAATGCTGAAAATCTCACACGACTTGTCACCTGAGCTAGATTCTTAGGTACATTGGGAGGGGTAAATAGATTTTATCTCCCATTCCCAAGCAATCATACATATGGTTTTTTGAAACTGTGGCTACATTTTAATTAAACCAAATGTCGTAGTGTCAAGCCTTTGGAGACATCCTGGAGATGTGTATTCAGAATTTTACCTGTGTTAATTGAAGAAGTGGGGGAGAACCAAACCTGTCTGAAGCCAGTTCTTCTGAATGCAATGAGTCATTTTTTACTGATCAGTGAAATATCTGATCAAAGATACAGATTTATTAATCTTGAAATATATGATTAAAATATATATTTCTTAACCTCACATATACCTTGACATAAATCCCCCTTCCAATTTTAAATAGATGTAGGACACATGTATTTAAATTGGCCTAAAGTCAATGGTATTTGGTGAGGATGTTGATCGTATACATCATAGGCAGTCCTTTAAGTAGAAAGTCCATTATTTTTGAGCCAGTCATCTTCAAACTACAGTATGTCTTTAGTGCATTTGGGGATATGACACTTCATTCTCCCTCTATGACTTGTAGTTGGGATCTGGGATGACATGCCCGCAATTGATTGATATGGACCCATTTATCTATGAAACTTTCATTTTTGGGGATTCTTATTTTATAGGCCACTGGAGATAGTTTGTCAGTAATGACAAAAGGACCTTTCCATGAGGGAAGAAATTTCTTCTCCCTAACCTGATCTCTTCCAAAGTTATAAAGATAAACTTTATCATTTATTTCATATTCCTTTTTGGTCGTCTTGAGATCATAATAGGTTTTAGTGGCAGTTGCGGATCTCTCTAAATTCCTTTGAGCAAATGCAAATGCATATTGCAGGTGTTTTCTTAGGTTCTCCACATATTGATGTGTATTGGCAGCGTTTATCAAGTTTTGGTCTGATGTACGGTACAGTAGATGCTGAGGTAGAACCATTCTTCTACCAGTCATCAGCTCAAAAGGTGACATCTTGGTAGCACTACTTGGAGTTGCTCTTAATGCCATTAAGACTAGAGGTACTTTTACATCCCAGTCTTTACCCGTTTCACTCACAAACTTTTTAAGGATTTTAACGATGGACTGGTTGTAACGCTCTACACCACCACTTGAGGCAGCTCTATAAGCAATATGGAGCTTTCTTTTAACCCCTAGTATCTTCCACATTTTGGTCATCACTTCGCTAGTGAAGTGGGTTCCCCGATCTGATTCGATTCTTTGGGGCAAACCAAATCTGGAAAACACATGGTTGATGAGCAATGCTGCACATGTTTTCGCACTATTGTTAGGTGCACTAATGCACTCTACCCATTTAGTGAACAGGCATGTCACGGTTAACATGTATTTGTTACCTCTTGATGATCTTGTTACTGGACCGATAAAATCAATTTGTATATCTGACCATGGCATTACCATCCCCCTTTTCTGCAATGGCGCTCTATGCGTTGGTGCAGTGGGTTGAAACTGTGGGCAGATTAAACACCCTTGACAGTAGGTTTGAACATCTTTCAAAATGTGTGGCCAAAAAGCGTAATCACGCAATATTTCATACGTGAGTTTAGCACCGCGATGACCAGATGTGGGAGCATCATGGGCATGTTGAAGCATTAGACCTCTGAACTTGGTGGGTACTACCCACTGCTGGATGCCAGTTTTGGAGGTTCTAATTAATAAACCATCCTGTAACTTGAATTGTGATCTAGATTTTATTAAGATTCTAAGATCTTCTTTGCCAATACAATCATCTTTTGAGATGGGGTTGCTTTCAGGATCTTCTATGTGTTTATAGAAGATGCCTACAATGGGGTCTTCTTTTTGACTAGTGATCAGGTCCTCACTAGGAGAATCCTGACTCCATTGTACCAAGTTAGGCTCACTCTGTTGTTTTGCCTGGTTTCTGGTAATGGCTTCTACCTGAATTGCACCCATTAAGTGGTCAATATTAAGGAGTTCTCCAGTTATGGCTCCTTGTTTGGCTAATGAATCTGCAAGGTCATTACCTTCCTTATCCGGACCTAGAACTTTGGAATGACCCTTGGTCTTTTTCCAGTGTATGGTTAAATCATTGGATACCACCAGATTATCAATCTCGCAGAACAACTTGCCATGCTTGACTGGTTTGTTATTTCTTTTCTGCATGCCATTCCTTTTCCAAGTTGGCAGGTATTCAACAAAACTGTCGCGCACACAATTTGAGTCAGTTATGATCACAAATTCATGAATACCATGTTCAATAGCCATTTCAATGGTTTTGAAAACAGCAGTTAGTTCTGCAACTTGACTGGATCTTGGTCCAATGTTGAAACCTATAGATATATTTGGGAATCCATTTGCCCCAGTTATTCCAATGCTAGCGACTAATCTGTGCTCATTATCACTAGTGGCATGGTAAGAACAACCATCAACATACACCCAAGGTAATGTTTGACAATGGTCCTCATTGTATATTTTATATGGGGAAAGCAATTGTTCCTCCAGAAAATCATCTTCTGATAATTCTTCCCCAGGATCTCTAGCAGTACAGTCGTGGAGCTCAGCAAGCCCTTGTGCGACTGGATTCTTTTTATTCTGCTTGTAGCAAATTTCTAAGGGCCAGCCTTGTAAGGAAAGAGTCCACGCTGTTATGCGGCTATTAGACAAATTCCCATCTCTTATTCTCTCACTTTGCAAATATAGCAAAGGCTGGTGGGCCGTTTCTACAATAATTTTCTCGCCCTGTATATAGCTGCGGAAATTTTGTAGAGCCCATACAGTAGATAAGAGGGCTTTTTCGCAATCGCTAAATTTTATTTCTACTGGGGATAGATTTTTGCTCGCATAAGCAATGGCTTTGTTCAAATTATCATGCTTTTGGTATAAAACAGCACTCATGCTTATATCTGTGTAACCTGTTTCTAAGAAGAAAGGTTTACCACCTTCAGGGTACGCTAAGCAAGGTGCTTGAGTGAGTTTTCTCTTCAGCTCTCTGATGGCTGTCTCTTGAGACTCACTCCAGTGCCATTTCACATCTTTCTTTAGAAGAAGTAGTAGTGGTTTAGCTAATTCCACATAATTATCAATGAATTTGCGAGAATAATTTGTCATACCCAGGAATGATCTCAATTCCTTTAAGTTAGTTGGGTTTTTAGAATTCACTATAGCTTCCACCTTTTTCTTCTGGGGATTTAATCCTTCAGAGGTAACTTCATGTCCCAAGAAGTTTACACGAGTGCGGCACCATTGAGCTTTTTGTAGGGATAATTTGACACCTGCCCTTTTAAGTTGGCTGAGGACGTGTTTAAGCTCTGCGATGTGTTTTTCAAAGTCTGTGCTTTTGATTAAAACATCATCAACATAAGATACGGTCCCCCTTTCCAGTGCATCAGGCATAGCCTTATGCATAAATACAGCAAATTCATGTCCAGAATTTATGTATCCAAATGGAAGTCTCTGGAATGCATATTGGACCTTTTGGAAAGAGAACGCCAGCTTATATTGGTCCTCTTCATGTACCTTTATGGTCCAGTATCCCTGTGCACAATCAATGGCAGTGAATATTTTGGATCCCTGCATTTGTGCTAGGCATTGGTCAATGTATGGTACAGGCCAGCCAGACATGTACACTCGTTTGTTTAGCTGTCTTAAGTCAGCACACAAACGCCATTGTCCATTGGGCTAAGGACACCTAGAATAGGATTATTATAAGAGCTGTGCACCTGTCTGATAATACCTCTTTCTGCCAAATTCCTTATGATCTCTGCAAGAGAATCATATGAGGCTAAGGGAAGTCTGTATTGTTTGACAAATACAGGTGGTGCATCGGGATCTGTTTGTATTCTTGCAATGTGCAAGTCTGTAGTACCACAGTCATAAGAATCCTTAGCAAAAATATCCTTGTACTCCATCAGGAGTTCTCGCAGCTTTTGGCGTTCATCATCGCTGGAACAGCCATTAGCTAAGGATATTTGCTCTTCGACTATTTGCTGAAATCCTGGAAAGATTTCAGGCTGTCCTATTTCATAGGCTTCCTCCAACCTAGAGGTGAGATCCCCTTGATTATAATTTACATTGCTCCCATGACTCTGGGTAATGGGGTAATCTTGCTGTTTGATTGGCTGATCAAACACTAGAGAGGCTTCTTCAATTTTACAGATGCCTTCCTCTGAGCTGAAGGGATAAATAGACCCTCTGGCATAGATGCAAAGGATTGTTCTATTAATTGTTCTTCAGTTAGGTATCCTTCAGGGATCAGCCCAATTACATTATTCTGGAATCCAAAAGTGTAATAACTTGATTCCAGTGCATATCCTATGGTAGTTCCCTTGGATAAGGTTATATCCTGTGGGGTCATGTTATGCACAATAATATGTATTGGAACAGTTCCAATATTCACCATAGGAGTGTAGGTTACTGTGACACCCAGATTTTGTATTCTATGTGAGAGGCAAATCAGTGTTTTAGAAGTTTTTAATTTCTGACCTCTCTTTACCTGTAAGGGTAAAAGAAATTTATCAGCCCCAGCAGGAATTATAACATCGCTAGATACCTGCATATTCACAGCATATGGCAATTGCTGGTTTGACTTCAGGGCTGCATTTTCATCCTGAAATACTTCAGGGTCCCCCTTTAACCTGCTCCAGAGGCAAGAATTAATCAAATCTATTTGTATGGCATATCTATGTAAGATATCATTGCCAATGTATATTTGATTATGGGGAGTATTTAAAACTGAAAACAGGTGCTTCACTGACTTATTACCAATAGAGATAGATAATAAGCACTTAGCTGTGATGTTAAAGCTTTCAGACCTGTCATCCAGGCCGTTGACACAGTGGTCTTGGGGAGAAAGATATTTAATCACTTTAGGTTCAGCTATTTGCGCTAATAAACCTTCGCTTATATAGCTAGCTTCCTGTTTTAAGTTTATTTTAGCATACTTGATTTTACCAAGGTCATGCACTTGTATAGGGATAAATAGATCCTCTTTAACTCTCTCAATCCCTGTGAGGTATTGAGCGTGGCCTCCCCACTTAGGGATTTTATGATCCCCCTTGTGGAGTGATATGGTTAATACATCGCCATCTAGGGAAATATTCCCTATCTTCCCAGGCGATATTTTAAAAGTATTACCATCAGAGCCACTAAAAGGAGTCTGATCATCTATTTGTAGAACAGTGATTTCAGGTACAGAGTTATTCCTGAAATGAATCTCCACAGCATCTGGTTTCTCTTCCACCACGTGACAGCTACGTCGGGTGCGAGATATACCAGATTTTTCATAATTGATAGGCCGTTAAACTTGTGACCAAATTACATTATTTATGCAATCAATTATGGTGCTTAATCGCTTCAGGAGATCACTAACAATAATTAAACGATCAGTTGGCAGATCCACTATAATGACAGGGTGTCTTATGACCCTGTTCCCCAATTAAAATTTTAACCAGGCAGTACCGTAGACTTTAAGGGAGTCACCCCCAACACCTATTAGAGAACCGTCAATTTCTCTTATTTTAGGTTTGTGGGGTGTTAGCTCATTTAGCTGTGTGTAGTACTTGTGGGATAAGATAGTTGCCTGTGACCCAGTGTCAATTAATCCCCTGATAGGGTTGGAGACTGAATCTTGCAGATCAACTAATACATAATATCTTCCTGCAGTTTCTACCATTTCACACATAAAGTTGGCTTTGCCACGTGTTACCTGAGTTTGCCATGCTTTCCGATGCAGAAGAAGCTTCATACCTACCGGTCTCCTCTATGACAGGTTCGGCTGGATTCTTGTGTACTGCATCTGTGGAGATAAGGTTAAGAGAGTGCTGCAAGGGAAGAGGTTTGCTAAATTGTCCGTTTTCAGTCTGTGGGGAGAGAATATTAGTATCATTGATATTTATTATTACATTTTGTATGTCTCTCCCCTCCCCTTCAGGTGATACTGCAGTATTTATGACTGTGCCTGTGGTCCACTGCTGACCACTGGCTGTACCCCTAAAAAAGTATTGTTCGGTTGCTGAGCCATAGAAGGTTGACTCATATTAGCAAATTGTTCGCTCAACCGATTTAACTGGGTAAACAGCATATCTACCTGATTGTACAAGTTACCTCTACCCCCGGGCCTATCTCTTGGTGTCCCATAATAATGATTCCTGGACCATTGGGTTCCCTCAGAATCAGGGCTGCTATTTCTATTCTGGCGTGGTTGCCCCTGGGGTTCAGCTTGTTCAGTATTAGTACTTTGGGGAGCATTATATACCTGGGGTGTCTGGTTACTCTGAGAATATCTTCGCCGTCTATTGTATCTACCCTTGCGCGGATACCAATTGTTTGGTGAGTATTCTCTTTGTGAGTAATTATTCACCTGATTATGTCCCCCACTTTGGTTATAGTCTCCCTGCGCCTCAACCTGTGTAGGGGAGGGGGCAGAGTTAAACCTCTGTGGAGATGGCCTGTTTTGACTGGCCACCTCCGCATAGGTCCTCTTTTTAGACTCCAAATTGAGGGGGCTAGGTGACACCCTAGTTTCTGCTACAATTTTGGGTTTTGACTCCTTTTTAACCCCCTGCTCACTGGACTGCTGAATAGAGTATAATTTTGTACTCTCTTTGATCAGCCATTCCAATGAGCAGTCCTCATCAAAATCTCTAGCTAAGTTAATTTTGATGGGGGTAGGCAATGCTTCAAAAAATAAATTTACAAATTCTGAGCCATCAAATCTGGGATTATCTTCAGCCATACTGTACGCATTTTTCAATACAGAAAGGAATTCGATTGGACTCTGATTCGCACGACACTTTAAACCGTATACCGCTATTTTCACGGCAGTTTTAGTGCGATATTGCCCGAATTCTTTTCTGCATTGTCATTTTATCCCATTCCAGGAATGAATATTCATATCCTTTAGTGAAGCAAAGAATTTGTGATGCTTACTGTCAAATACCCAGGGCAGAAATTCAATTTTCAATTTCTCACTTGTAACATTCATTATAGCTAACGCATTTTCAAAAGCCTCTAAATTTGTTCCCTTATTGGAGAATATAGGTACTGTGCGCTGTACGAAGGTGATTATTTTATGGGAATTATAAAATTTATCAGACTTACTTTGGGAGTCTCTGTTAGAGTTTCCCTCCCCCGCACCAGCTGCGTTACAGCAGTCCTCTGGATTTATATCATGAGGTGACTGCCTATTTGGGAAATCTATTTCTGACCCATTAGGGGTCATTTGTCTATACTGTTCCATATATTTTTGTACCTCGTCCCTGACGCATTCGCTAAAGGAGTTAGCATTATCTGCATTATTCTCACTGTTAATATAAGGGTTTTCATTATGGCGATATGACCTTTTTAAATCGCTTAATTCTCTCTGGCTTTGCGCAAGCTGTTTATTTAAATCTTGTATCTGTGTGATTAAGTCTATATTATGCTTATCTAAGGCGGTTAGGTTTTGGGCAAATTCATCCATTTTATTTTTGGCTATTTTTAAATCCTCTTCGTGTCTGCGTGAGGAACGAATACTATTTTCTAGCTCCTGTATTTGCAATCGTTTGTCTGTGACACAAAACGACATTTTGTCAATAATGCATATTAAGAGGGGCCAAGATTTTAGTATTAGTTCCTCTCGCTTTTTGGGAGTTTTGCATTGATTAATCATTAATAATTCCTGGAAGAATTCATTCTCTTCATTCCACATATATTATTAACGGTAATATTTTTAGCTCTAGTTTCAAGCATAGCCACAAAATCATTTAATTTACCAGCAATATTTAACTTCTTTTTAAGGTAACTTAAGATATCTTTCTTAAGGACCTGACCTTTAGTAATGGGTATTGTAATGGGACCAATTTCATCGCTATGTATAGAATTAAATGAGTCACTTCTGGCTACAGACATTATTATATTGGTTTAGTATTCAGTTAAATTAAAACGCTAATACAATTTTTTACCAATAAAAAGAGAGAGAAAAAAAATTATATTTAAAAAAAAAATAGTATTAATTTTGAAATATGAAAAATTAATATTTCGAAATATGAAAAATTAATATTTTTGATTAACTTTGAAAATATGAGAAATTAATATTTTTGATTAATTTTGAAATATGAAAAATTATTTTTTTATCAATCTTTCAAAAATTAATCTTTAATTAAGATATTAATATCAATCTCGAAATATGAAAATTAATACATTAGCTAATATGCTGCTGATTATAGTTCCTGACTAATGTCCTTGCTGGGGAATCAAAGCGTTAGTGTCCGTATAACACTCTTCCTTCTTTTCCCCTTCTCCTTTTTCTGTCCTCTTTTTCCTTACTTTCTCTTTTTCCTTACTTTCTCTTTTCCTCTTTTCTCCTTTTTCTTTCCCCTTTTTCCTTACTTTCTCTTTTCCTTAGGCAGGTTAAATAGATCTTATTTAACTTTCATTTGTACACACTATAGCACGGCCCCAGCAATATGTACCAAATGAGTTATTGCTTAGTTAAACTTATTTCTTGACTTTCAGTTTATGCAGAAAAATACCTGCTAATAGCTACCAGCAGTGTGGGTAATAACACAAAAATGAGAAGTTCCAGATATGCCTGCAGGATAGTTATTCCACAGGGAGCTTTTATATACACTCTACTAGGTACGTCACTTTAAGAGTACTGAGTTCCTTGATTTTATTGCCAATATGCAGACTTATCCTGTATGTTTTACTACAAGTAGACCCAACATTTATATATATTTTTTCTTTACGGATACTATAGAAAATAAGCATTTATAATATAACTTCAGCCCGCTCACGGGTAATTAACAACTAGCTCTCAAACTGTATACATTTTTTACTCACGGCTCCTTGGTCGCAGTGTCCACAATTGAGGTTTTGGTCACCATTGCAATAGCTCAGACTTACAGATCAGGCTGAGGCATTTGTGAGTGAAGTGTTGAAATAAATTGTAAATATGTGGTCCCTTTGTTATAAAGCTGTCAAATTGGGATTGGGATGTTTTATCACATAGGGAAGGATTTAAGTGTTGTTATTTATCTTTTTTTCCCTCTTTCTCCCTCTCCCTCTCACATAAATCGCTGATAAGGCTAGAAAATGAGTAACCAAATATCCTGTGTTTCCTGGAATGTGGGGGGTATAACGTCCCCAATAAAAAGACAAGTCATAATTAAACATCTTAGATATCAGGGAGCTGATTTTGCCCTTCTACAGGAAACGCATTTGAGTAAAGAGGAACTTCATAAATTAAAATATGGATAGGTAGGGGAGGTTATTGGAACCCCTTGTAGACATAGAAAAAGAGGTGTTGCCATTTTAATTAAGAAGGGTCTCCAATATTCCATAAAATTATGTGATCCTGATGAAAGGTATATGTTTTATAATTAGAAATTGCAGGGATTAGATTTACTATATGTAATGTGTATGGGCCCAATGATTATTCACCTGGCTTCTGGCTAAATTTACAATCCAAATTAATAGAGGTCACCGAGGGGAATGTCATATTAGGAGGAGATTTCAACAGTGTCTTCCAAGTTCCATTAGAGCATTTTAGACAAGGTAATCCCACCAGGAAAACCAGGAGAGATAAAATGAAAGCAAACCTCTTATATTGAGAGATAGCTGGAGAGTCAGTAATCCTGATAACAGGGATTATACGTGTATCTCTAAAGCACATAAAACGTGCTCAAGAATAGATATGTTCCTGGTGTCAGAAAGGCTTACTGGGATAGATATAAATAAAAGCCTCAATAAAAAAAATATAACAATTTCGGATCATGCTCCAATCAGTCTAAATATCTCTGTTAATAGAATAATCTTTTTTTCGGCATTTTCGATTTCCATGCTATTTGATAAATGACTCAAAATTTAAAAATAGTTTGATACAAAAGTGGCAGGAATATTTTCTATGAACAAGGGCATATATCGATAAAGCCAGAGATTTTCTGGGAGGACTTCCAAAAAACGGTGTTGAGAGGGGAGGTTAAAGCATTTGTCAATAAAATTAAAAAAAAAACAAAGACAGAGAAAAAGGGAAGTAAATAAAAAGGTTTAGTCGCCTCTTTTAATAAATACCTGGAGAGACTCAAATAGGACTAATTTGAAACATTATGAGGAAGCTAAGAAAGCAAGAGATACGTTGTTGATACATTCTGTCACTCAGCAAGAAATTAGACATAGCGCCAGGTTCTATAGACATGGAATAAAACAGGAAAGCTTGCGAGCAAAGCGTAGTCAATGTTAATAATAACTTCATAGGAACCATAAAAGCAAAAAACAGGACAGCTAATACATCAGAGGATATTATTACATTATTTTCAGACTCTACAAAAGATATATAGCCACAAGAAATAGATCATATAAAGATGGAAGAGTTCTGGTCTCAAGTTAAGGTACCAAGATTACCCATCGAAAATACGGAGAAGATATTAGGGAAGCCATAAGCTAACATGGGGACCAGGTCTGCAAATCGGGTATCCAATATTCAGCGCAAGGACTTACGTGGTGAAAATGGAGAAATGTTACTCCATTTTCACTTCGCCACACAAGCAGCTGCAGCAAGCCTTGCACTGAGTATAGGAGCACCGTAACTCCGGAAACTGCCTGCAAAAAATAAACTAACACCTAACGCATGCACGACTATCTAACTACGCAATAACTAATAATAAACACCTAGATTAAGAGTGTTGGCGTTATGAGGGGAAAAAGCAGCGTTATGGCTCATAACGCTGCCGCACACCTTTTTGGCCGTCATGCAATGTCAGTATCACAACTTTTTAAAGAGTCCTTTTTCAATGGGACTTCCATAGCGCCGGTATTACGCATTTGCCTGGGAGGCCAAAAAGTGAGCGGTAACAGCCTATTACTGACAAGATCCGTACTGCGCACTCAAAAGTCCAGTAGTTATGAGTTTTACAGTACACAGCTGTACCATAAAACTCATAACTAAAGTGTTAAAAAGTACACTAACACCCATAAACTTACCTATTATAACCCCTAAACCGGGCTCCTCCGCATCGGAAATACTATATTAAATTTTTTAACCCCTAATCTGCCGCTCCGGACCCTCGCCGCCACTATTACAAATTTATTATCCCCTATTCCGCCACTCCCCGACATCGTCGCCACTATAATAAACTTTTTAACTCCTAAACCGCGCCCTCCCCGCATCACAAACACTATATAAAGATTATTAACCCCTATACTGCCGTCTGCCACACCGCCGCTATAATAAACCTATTAATAATATAATAAACCTATTAACCACTAAACCGCAAGGTCCCCCACAACGAAAATATACTAAAATAAATTATTAACCCCTAAACCTCTGACCTCCCACATCACTAACTCTACATAAATATATTAACTCCTAATCCTAACCTTAACCGTAACCCTAAGCCTAACACCCCCTAACTTAAATATAATTAAAATAATCTAAATAAACCTTACAATTATTAACTACATAATTCCTATTTAAAACTAAATACAAACTTATCTTTAAAAAAAAAACCTAAGCTAGCTACAAAATAACTAGTTATATTGTAGCTATCTTAGGTTTTATTTTTTATTTCGCAGTAATTTGTATTTATTTTAACTAGGTAGACTAATTAGTAAATAGTTATTAACTATTTACTAGCTACCTAGTCCAAATAAATACAAAGTTACCCTGTAAATTAAAACCTAACCCTGCTTACACTAAAACCTAACATTACAATAAAATGAAATAAATTAAAATTAATAAAATACAATTTACTAACTTACAAAAAATAAAAAACGAAATTGATCAAAAATAAAAATGAATTACTCCTAATACTAATAGCCCCTATAAAAAATAAAAAAAGCCATTCAAACACCACCCTGCTAGATCATGCTATATATATTAAAAAGCTTGAAGAGCAGGTGGAAGACTTAGAAAACAGATCTAGAAGATCAAATTTGAGAATCAGGAATCTCCCAGAAGATTACAAAAATCTCCAAGCGGATGTCACAGAGATATTCTCACCACTTATTCCAGATACTGAAAATCAACATTTTACTATTTGATAGAATCCACAGAGCCCTCACCAGACCCTCCCAATCAAAGCCAGAGACATTATAATTAAGTTACATTACTACCATGTCAAGGAAATGATTTTACAAGCGGGCAAGACAAGCTAAGTCGGTCACATATGAAGGTCACAATATCCAAATATATACTGACTTATCTCCCATAACATTGAGAAAGAGGCGTGAAAATGAAGCGATTGTGAGGCGCTTAACAGAGAGAAATTAAGGTATCGGTGGAACTTTCCCTTCAAGTTGATCTTTACTCACCAGAATACCTTATACTTTGATCGTCCTCTGGAAGAAGGACAAATAATACTGAACAAGCAGGAAATAATAATGGAAGAACCTACGAAGCAGGCCACACAGCAGACAGCGAGAAGAATACCTCAGAGAGAGTGATCTGTGGTCACTAAAAAAGGTAATGCCAAAAAAATCAAAACCACCTACATCCTCCAGTGAAGATCAGAACTCCATAGACGAAGAGAATCCTCATGTTCCTTGAGGAAGGCATCCTTTTGAAGTCATGGTGATAAGGATCACAATAATAGGAACTTGCCTCCCACTGTTGGACTGATTGTAAGGTATTACGTGAAAGAGACATGAGTCCATGAGTTGTAATGGTAAATGTATAGTCTCTATCTTTTGTTTTTTATTGTTGTCTATCTCTATTATTGTTTTCCTTTTTGCTGCTATATTTTCTCCCTCAATATAATGTCAGATGATAGAAAGTAAGAAATTTATAAGAAGATTACTCCAGAGTATAATACTGACCAAAAGGTCAAAAACTTCCCAGGTGCAGTTTAAGGCACCCAGTTTGAATGTTATATTTAATTGTTGTATGTTTTATTGTTTGGTTCTAAAGGTTAAGTTACAGCAGTCACGAAAAACAGGTTAATTAAGAGACTCCAAATATGAAGGTATCCTCGCAACGTGCAAAGGTCCCACATCCTCAGCCCGATTAGACTACAGGTACAAAGGCCTCTTAAATACTATTAAGCTTAGAAATAAAAAAACAATATGCAGATTAGAATAATATCACATAATGCCAGGGCCTTAATTCCAATATAAAGAGGAAGAAAGCCATTTTAGAGTATAAGGCCCAAAAAGCTAACATAGTGATGATACAGGAAACTCACTTTACCTCCACCACGACACCCAAGTATTGGGATAAACTCTTCCCTACTAAATATCATGCTATCAATAATAAGAAGAAATGTGGTGTCTCCATACTTTTACATGCCTCCCTTAACTTCAAAGAGGAAGAAATAATCTCTGATAGGGAAGGGAGATACCTCATAGTACGGGGCTTGATACATAACACACCAATCCTGTTAGTGAACATTTATGCCCCTAATGATCACCAAGGGCCATTTTTCACCAAAGTAAGCAAGCTACTACTATCCTGGAAGAGATATAAAATCATTGTGGGGGGCGACTTTAATATGACTCTAGCTGATAGATTAGACAGGACATCAACGGACTCTCAAAAGCATAGAAGACAGACCCCAGATCAGCAAATCTTAAGGGATTTACTACTTTACCACAACTTATTAGATAGCTGGAGAGCAGTAAATAGAGGAGCCCAAGAGTACACCTATTACTCATCAGTACATGGTACACATTCTAGAATCGACTTGATATTAATAAGTCAAATCATACTACCCTTAGTTATGCAGGTTACTATTAGTAGTTGTGTATGGTCAGATCATGAAATGATGAGAATAGATTTAGAAGGGTGTTAAAATCCAGGCAGAGTAAGGTCCTGGACCCTGCATCCCAATGTATTCCAGAATGAAGTTTTTAAACACCAAATTGAGAAACATATCAACTAATTCATGAAAATAAATGAGGGCTCTACATCCAACCCAAACATAATTTGGAGTGCTCTGAAGGCTTCCATTAGGGGCCTGATTATAGCTGAATCTTCCAAAGTTAAAAAAACATTATAACTACACAATAGAACATTTGAGGAAGGAGATTCTCCACAATTCGAGAACAGACACTGAGAAATCCCAAGGGAGGGCCCATCTAAAGTATTAAAAAGAAAAGTGAGGAACTCAACCTGTTACTTGACAAAGAGGCGATTTCCTCATTCAAGACAGTTGATACGAGATTCTACACGTAAGGGAATAAGCCTGACAAATTATTAGCAAATAAATTGAAAGATATGACCAGAGCTTCCACTATTCCACAGAATACAGTTAGCAAATGGATCAGTAACCAATAACCCTCGACAATAGCTAATGAATTTGCTAACTATTATAATTCACTTTATAACTTGCCCACAACCTAAACTTGGTGTAGATAAACAAAAAGAATTAGATAATTTCCTGGAGAGTAGCACATTAAAAAAAATATCCCAAGAAGAACTTGATTTGCTCAATGCGCCTATAACATTACAGGAGGTTAACCTAGCTATTAAAGGATTAAAGAGAAATAAAGCCCCAAGCCCGGACGGGTTTCCAGGCTCCTTCTATAAGGACCTTCAAAAATCTGTGAGTACCACATTTAGTAATTATTTTTAATATATTTTGCAAGGCGTAGATATACCACAGGATTTGTTGACTGCGAGGGTGACAGTTATTCCAAAACGGGGAAATGTAAACAATATTGTCAAAACTATAGGCCAATTTCATTAATAAATCAGGACCTTAAGCTCTTCACCAAAAATTTTTGGCAAACCGATTGGCTATCCACATCAAAAATTTAATAAATACTGACCAGGTAGGATTTATAGCTCAGAGAGAGGCTCCAGATAATGTAAGAAAGATTATAGACTTGATAAATCTAGCATCAAATAAAGAAATGCCTTCTCTGTTCCTTACCCTGGATGCGGAGAAGGCATTCAACAGAATCAATTGGGAGTATATGCTAGCAGTCCTAAATAAGGTAGGAATAAGGGGTCCATTCTACATGGGGTTAAAAAAGTTGTACTCTACTCCAGATGCGTTTATAAGACTGTCAGGATACCAATCGAAGCAAATAGCAATCAGAAATGGGACTAGACAGGACTGCCCACTGTCTCCGTTATTATTCGCACTGTGTATTGAACCATTAGCCCAGAGAATTAGAGACAACCCCAACATATCAGGAATTAAATTAGGTGGAAACGAATACAAAATATCACTGTTTGCGGATTATGTCATCCTCGCAGTCACTAAACCTTTACTCTCCCTCCCAGTAATATACTCAGAGATAGGTAAGTTTGGCCCACTATCAGGTTATAAGGTGAACGAGAGTAATGTGAGGCCCTGGATATCCATCTCCTAATCACAGCGAAAAAACTTTTGGAGATTAACTTTGCTTTCTCCTGGGCAAACACATCCATCAAATATTTTAGGTATTTACCTTTCAAGAAATGTGCACACTCTTTACAGAGAAAATTATAAAGTTATATTTAATCAGGTTAAGGACATTGTTGACCAATTGGGCTAAACATAAACGTCATTATATGGAAGGATTATGTCCATCAAAATGACGATACTACCTAAAATCCTCTATTTATTTCGCTCTCTCCCAATAAATGTGCCGATATCAGATTTACAAAATGATGCAGAAGGAAATCCCAAATTTAGATGGCAGGGGAAAAGGGCAAGAATTAATAGAGGACCACTCGGACCAGACATTAATCAGGGGGAGGAGTGGGGCTCCCAGACCTAAGATCTTATTTTTATGCAGCTAGAATGGCCAAACCTCATCCAATGGCAATAAAAATTGACAAACACTCCACAATGGGTTCAACTAGAAACTGATATCATGGAGGTAGGCAGGACTAGACAGACTGCTATGGGCAGACAACAAGACAGACCTCAATCCCTACGACAGTATGTAGCAATATATCACACTATCATTTTTTTTTTTTTTTTAATTTTATTTATCACCAACACAAGGTACATTCGTAAAACAAATATCCGTTACACACCACGCAGCGGCGTGGTTAAGGGATTACAAGATTGATAAAGCATGAGAAAGAAATGTAACAATATACATTCCCAGATAACAAAAACACGTTTATAGTAAGAAAAGCAGGGAACGTCTTCAGATTTGAGTGACATCTAGGTTAAATGAATATGCACCATAATGTTGGGGTTTTGTTATTTTATGAACTAATACAACTAAACACCCTATAAACCTATAAACAAAACTAAAATTAACAGAGAACAAAGGAAAAAAAAAAAAAAAAAGGCATGTTTTAAAGAAATAAGAGGCTGAAAGGTATGTATAGTGGTAGATTAATTCATTGGCCACTCTAGGACATCCCCAATATTGTTAACAAGATAGACCAAAATGATCAATAAACAGTCAGGGACCGCACGTTTACCATATCAGCTAGTACATCCACTATCAAATGTTGGCCCCAAATACAAATCACTCAGCCAGCAATGATATAAAATAAATGGGCTGGAAGTGTACATTGAAGCCAGACTGCGACATTATAAGCATTTCTGCCACACTGCTCTATGCAATACGGTAGCATTCCACAGATGTAGGAAGACGTGACAGCCGCAGTTTAAAATAATATGGCGTATAATGATAGGCAAGTCTAATAGTTAGTTTTTAGAGGTTATAAACAATTAAGTGGTATAATGTAAGTGTATGCATTATATTAGATGGACTTCGCTTACTATTTTGAGTCTGTAAAACGACACAAACAAGCAGGAAACAGCATGACAGAAAACCCAAGACAACTATAAACCGCATAGCATGATAGCATGCCAGAGGGGATAAATATCGATCCCAATTGGGGAGGAAACAAGATTGCTTTCTGATAACCTATATTAGAATTAGAATTTACCACTAACTAAGTAAAAATACCTGGGAGTAGAGTAACAGTCAGGTAGAAGGTGGGATATGATGTTAAGAAGGTGTTAGGTGCTCGTGTAATTCACCTTGGTTAAGAGAGCTGGCAGACTAGTTATGGTTATATTGCCTAAAATGTGGATCCTCTGCTGCACACGAGCTTGCACTTTACATTTATACAGTCATCCCAGATTAAATTATAAGAATAGTATCAACTGCAATCAGCTGGCAATTTAGAGTGAAAGGTACATAAAGAAAGAAATTCAAGTAAGTTACAATGAAACATTTAGGCACACTATATTCAATCATTGAGCATAATGAGTGGTAGATTTAGAATTAAAAGTTTTGCGATGTAAATTATTTGTGCACTAACTAAAACTTCTGCTGCCTTAAAGATGATAACGCAAGCTGTCATAAGTGCACAAGGGCTCCCAGCAAAAATATAGGAGTACTGAGTGAAATGACCGCTTCTATACAAGATGGCGTGTATCAAGGCGATTCAGTCTATACCAATAGAGCATGTAAATAATATAATAAAGTAAAAGGCAACAAGTGGGAAAAAAAAAAAGCACACAAAAAAAAACACCATTTAAAATCACAGCAATAAAGATCAAATATGTTCAGTTTCATACAGATTAACTAGTCCGGTGTACCCACAGTGCCAGTATCAAAGTCCCACCAGAGACAAAAGAAGTGTCCTTTAGAGCAGAAAGATCAATAGCGACCGGGTAACCACAAGTGAGTTATAATTTAGCCAACCCCAGTAGGTAGAGGCATCTCATTCAACTGTAAGGCACATCCTCCGTTTTCATACCGGTTCTCCCCCCCTTCAAATAAAGCCAGCAGTGAATGCCGTGATAAATAAAACAAAGCAGTGATCTCGGGTATTCTTAGTGCGGGTTTGTTAGGGCTGCAGATGTAGTAGGCAATACCTCCCCTACTGCTCAATCCATCTAGGTTACCCTCCAGAGAGGGTGAGGAGGGACAACAGCAAGTCCCATTGTGATTTGCAGTGTGGCTCCGCAGCAGATTTCAGCGTCTGCAGATGTAAGGGAGTCATGGCCGGCATTAGTATCTCCGTCGCAGCTTTCCAGTTGCGTGAAGGTTTAGGTTTGGTAGGACCGCTCGCTGCCTCATAGTATAGATGCGAGGGACGCTAGTTGTAGTATACCAGGCATGACCCGGAGGATTTGACGTGTTTCTCTCCAGCAGCGGGGGGGGGGGATTCCCGACTATTCTCATTGCTGCACAGAGATTCATACAGGAGGATAGAAGTAGATCTAGCCTGGGTATGAAAAAGGCTTTTATTTCAGCCATACTGGATGGTTGCATCCGAATTTACCAGAAGCGAGAGTCTCCATTGTACATGTGCCCCGCGTGCGGTTTGAAATGCTTGTCACTCGCATTAAATATCCTTTTCTACTTTAATTTGCTTCTCGGCGGCCAAGGGGGTAGTATGCCTCGATCCAAGATAGTTCCCGGGCACAAGAAATTGCCAAGGGATGTAAGGATGGCTAATGTGTCATCACACAATCATTTTATGGGACAAATTGACCAGAACTCATACAATTATTAATAGCTGATCTCAGGCTACACCCTTAATACCCTCAAGTCAATAATAAGTTCACAATTGCAGGGAAAATGGGAAAATAGAGGGCCTATGTCGTATTGCAGATAAACTTGTAAATAGTAAGATACTAACTTTTAAGCATTATGAAGAACTAGGGGAACCTGATAGAAAACTATGGTTTCAATACTACACCTCAAATCAAGGGTACAGGAGATATTAGGAAACATAAAGAGAGAGGCATAACACTACATATGAGTCATTGTGTCTTATCTAAAGAATACAAGAGGGGCATTATACTTTACTATACCCAATTTTCAATGTCAAAGAAAAAGATAAAAAAAATTAATGGCATGGTAAAAATGGGAAAAGGATTTAGGCAGATCTTGGTCAGTAGAGACATGGACAGAAAATATCCAGAGAGGGCTTAAATTCTCCCCTAATGCTACTTTAAAAGAAAACTACCCTCAAAGTAATACACAGGTGGTACATCTATCACACTAGATGGGTTAAAGATGAAGAGCGTGCGCATCATTGATGCTACAGAGGGATGTGACGAAGTGGGGGACATATCTACATATGTGGTGGCATTGTGGGGGGGGTCAAGCGGGTATGGGATTACATCTCAAATTACTTAAGCATAATTTAGAAGCAGATATAGCCCTTTCTCCAGAGCAGGCCCTTTTACATTTTCCACTAGAAGGACATCTAAAGAGGCATTCTAAATTAGTCAATATGATCTGTACTGTCACGCGCATGTGTATAGCTAAGTTTTGGAAGATGAATATCCCTTCATTTGAGTATATTGAAAAGAGAATAGAATACCACTATAATATGTCAAGTGCCACAGCAGAACTCTTAAACACTAAAGACCGTTTCATTGAAATGTGGGAACCATATATTATGCATATTGAAAGTCTAGAAGGATAGGACGGACTGCCATATAAAAGGCCAGTGGTAGAAGAGATATTGTATGAGAGTTGTTTCTATCTGTTTGGAATAGGATACCTATGTTGGATACGAAAATAATTTTATTCCGAAGTAAAATCCCGCTAAGTATATAACGAATGTGACTTTTTTACCAGACTGAACCTGTATTGCTTCCTGGTTTGAAGTTTATTTGTATTATGATGTTTTGATATGAAAAATCAATAAAAACATTAAACAAAAAAAATAAAAAAGCCCCCCCCCAAATAAAAAACCCCTAGCCTACACTAAACTGCAATGGCCCTTGAAAGGGCCTTTTGTGGGGCATTGCCCCAAAGATACCAGCTCTTTTACATTGCAATAAAAAATACAAACAACCCCCCAACAGTAAAAACCACCACCCACCCAACCCCCCCCCCCAATAAATACCTAAATAAACCTAAGCTAAACATTGATCCTGAAAAGGCATTTGATAGCCCATTTGCCTTTAAAAGGGCATTTAGCTCTTTTACGAATTGCCCAAAACCTAACCTAAACAAAAAAACACCCAAAAAAAACCCTTAAAGAAAAAACCTAACACTTAACCTCCGACGATCCACTTACATTTATCGAAGTCCGGACATCCATCCTCATCCAGCCAGCGAAGGTCCTCATCCAAGCGGCAAAGAAGTCTTCATTCAGGCGGCCTCTTCGATCTTCATCCAGCCGGTGAAGTCCTCATCCTAGAGCATGAGAAGTCTTCATCCAGACGGCATCTTTTATCTTCATCCATCCGGCGCCTAGCGGGTCCATCTTCAATACATCTGGCGCGGAGCATCCTCTTCTTTACGGTCACTGACGTAAATGAAGGTTCCCTTTAAGTGACATCATCCAAGATGGCGTCCCTTACATTCCTATTGGCTGAAGGATTTCTATCAGCCAATAGGAATTAAAGGGGAAAAAATCCTATTGGCTGTTGCATTCAGCCAATTGGATTGAGCTTTCATCCTATTGGTGGTCGTTAAAATCTCTATAGCGCTCAAAACTCGTAATCTAGCTGTATGTGTATTAACCCCTATATCCGCCATCAACCCACACCACAAGTAATAATTAAATTATTAACCCCTAAATCCGCCAACCCCAACATCGCAACTACTAATAAAACTATTAACCAGTAATCCGCCATTAACCGACAATGCAATAAACCTATTCATTTATGAACCCGCTAAACCGCCAAAGCCCACACAACGTAATGCTAATATATCTATCAACCCCTAAACCACCAAAGCCCACAACTCAAATAGTTAAACACTAAGCCCCCTAACCTAACACCCCCTAAACTAACCCCATTAAATAAATTAAATTAAAACTAAATTACAATTACAATTAAAAAAACTAGCATTACAAAATTACCAATAATTAAAAAATTATACCTAATCCCTATGAAAATAAAAAAGCCCTCCCAAATTAAAAATACCCCCTAATCTAATGCTAAACTACCAATAGCCCTTAAAAGGGCTTTTTGCAGGGCAATGCCCTAAGTTTACAGCTCTTTTGCACTTAAAAAAAGTCTAAGTCCCCCGGTAACAGTAAAACCCCCCCCACCCACCAAACCCCCCAAAATAAAAGAACCTAACACTAAAAAAACCTAAACTACCCATTGCCCTGAAAGGGGGCATTTGTATGGGCATTGCCCTTAAAAGGGCATTTAGCTCTTTTGCTGCCCTTAAAATGGCATTTAAACAGCTCTATTGCATTTGCCCATCCCTAATCGAAATAAAACAACCCCCCCCAAAAACCCTTAAAAAAACATAAGTCTAACCCCCAGGTTGGTACTCACCGTTCCTAAAGTCCAGCGGAAAAGGTCCTGTTCCAGGCGGTGAAGTCTTCTTCCAAGTGGCGACCTCTTCTTTCTTCTTCCAGGAACTAGCCGGCGCGAGAGGCGGAGCTGAAGACCGGCAACCGCGGAGCTGAAGACCGGCGACCATGGAACTGAAGACCGGCGACCCTGGAACCTGAAATTACTAATTTTACCAATTTTACTAAAAACAAGAGAGATTTAAAACCTCTTTACACATATCACTCAGTTTATTATGGAATAATAAAAAGCCCGAGAATTGCCTTGAAGAAGATTTGTCTCCCCAGAGATTTTGGAGGATTGGCTCTACCTAATCTGGAGTTTTACAATTGGATATGTTTGGGAAAATATGTCATTGAATAGTTGTCGGATAGCTCATATTGCACGTGCTTAGAAGTGGAAAAATAAATAACTTCCCCATATTTTATTAATAATATCCTGCACATTCCCTGGAAGAGACTCCCCATCTGAAATTAAAAATATGAAGACTATACTTAATCCTATTAGAGCTTGGCAAAATAAATGTCTCAGACTGAAAAATTAAATTTGGATTGTCTAAATTATTAACAATACAAGGAAACCCAGAGTTCCCAGAAGGGTTGGATTCAGGAATATTTAGAAGGTGGGGTTATAAAGGCTTTCTATATGTCTATCAAATTTTGAATATAGAAGATAAATCTGTTATGTCATGTGAAGATGTTAAAACAGAACTATAACCTGAATATAAGGGATTTTTATGCATATCTATCAGCTGAGACATTATGTATTTGAACTTATTAAAGAAAATGGTTATATATGGGGATGTGAAAAGATAGAACAATGGATAAAAATAAGCTAAGGCAGGGAATTTTCCCTCCATTTCCCCCTGAAATATACTTGTTTTGATTTCGGGACGGACAGATAAATCTGGAATATTTATCCGAAAAAAGGCCAGAAGTAGAAGCAGAGACCATAAAAAAAGTTAAGGAAACCACTTTATCAGAAACATGGAGGGAATATCATTTAAAACTTATTCACAGAACGTATTGTACACCGAAAGAAGGAGCTGTATTGGGAAATAGTGATGTCGCGAATAGTTCGCCGGCGAATAGTTCCCGGCGAACATAGCTTGTTCGCATTCGCCGCGGCAGGCGAAACATATGCGATGTTCGATACCGCCCCCTATTCATCATCATTGAGTAATACTTTGACCCTGTACCTCACAGTCAAGAAGACACATTCCAGCAATCAGCAGCAGACCCTCCCTCCCAGACCCTCCTACCTCCTGGACAGCATCCATTTTAGATTCATTTGGAAGCTGCATTCTTAGTGAGAGGAGGGACAGTGTAGCTGCTGCTGATTTAATAGGGAAATCGATAGCTAGGCTAGTGTAATTCAGTGTCCACTACAGTCCTGAAGGACTCATCTGATCTCTGCTGTAAGGACATGCACCCCAAAAAGCCCTTTTTAGGGATAGAACATCAGTCTGCTTTTTTTTTTTTTTCCTGTGTAATCTAATTGCAGTTGCCTGCCTGCCAGCGTGTGTGTCAGGCTCACAGCGTATACTGTGCCCACTTGACCCGTGCCACCACTCATATCTGGTGTAACAGTAGTGTAGATTTTAAAAAAACAACACTTTTTTGACTGTGTTAAATAATAGCAGTCAGTTTCCTTCACACGTGTGCGTTTCAAGTGCTGCTGCCAGGGCACAGTTGTCACCCCAGTGCAACTCATATCTGGTGTAAACAGTAGTGTAGATTTAAAAAAAACAACACTTTTTTGACTGTGTTAAATAATAGCAGTCAGTTTCCTTCACACGTGTGCGTTTCAGTGCCTGCCTGCCAGGGCACAGTGTCACCCCGGTGCAACTCATATCTGGTGTAACAGTAGTGTAGATTTAAAAAAAAAAAAACTTTTTTGACTGTGTTAAATAATAGCAGTCAGTTTACTTCACACGTGTGCGTTTCAGTGCCTGCCTGCCCAGGGCACAGTGTCACCCCAGTTGCAACTCATATCTGCTGTAACAGTAGTGTATATTTAAAAAAACCAACACTTTTTTGACTGTGTTAAATAATAGCAGTCAGTTTCCTTCACACATGTGCGTTTCAGTGCCTGACTGCCAGGGCACAGTGTCACCTTAGACCTTGAAACCCACCTTAGACCTTGAAGCACACCTCTTTCAGATTGCATTTTAACAGTTTTTCACACCACTAGAGGGTGTTAGTTCACGTATTTCATATGGTGAATGAGAGTAAATGTGAGGCCCTGGATATCCATCTACCTAATCACACGAAAAAACTTTTGGAGATTAACTTTGCTTTCTCCTGGGCAAAAACATCCATCAATATTTAGGTATTTACCTTTCAAGAAATGTGCACACTCTTTACAGAGAAAATTATAAAGTTATATTTAATCAGGTTAAGACATTGTTGACCAATTGGGCTAAACATAAACTGTCATTATATGGAAGGATTATGTCCATCAAAATGACGATACTACCTAAAATCCTCTATTTATTTCGCTCTCTCCCAATAAATGTGCCGATATCAGAGTTACAAATGATGCAGAAGGAAATCCTCAAATTTATATTGGCAGGGAAAAGGGCAAGAATTAATAAGGACACTCGGAACCAGACATTAATCAGGGGGAGGAGTGGGGCTCCCAGACCTAAGATCTTATTATTATGCAGCTAGAATGGCCCAAAACCATCCAATGGCATAAAATGACAAACACTCCACAATGGGTTCAACTAGAAACTGATATCATGGAGGTAGGCAGACTAGACAGACTGCTATGGGCAGACAAACAAGACAGACCTCAATCCCTACGACAGTATGTAGCAATATATCCCACTATCATTTTATGGGACAAATTGACCAGAACTCATTACAATTATTAATAGCTGATCTCAGGCTACACCCCTTAATACCCATCAAGTCAATAATAAGTTCACAATTGCAGGGAAAATGGGAAAATAAGGGCCTATGTCGTATTGCAGATAAACTTGTAAATAGTAAGATACTAACTTTTAAGCAGTATGAAGAACTAGGGGAACCTGATAGAAAATCCTATGGTTTCAATACCTACAACTCAAATCAAGGGTACAGGAGATATTAGGAAACATAAAGAGAGAGCATAACACTACATAGGAGTCATTGTGCTTATCTAAAGAATACAAGAGGGGCATTATTACTTTACTATACCCAATTTTCAATGTCAAAGAAAAAGATAAAAAAAAATTATGGCATGGTAAAATGGGAAAAGGATTTAGGCAGATCTTGGTCAGTAGAGACATGGACAGAAAATATCCAGAGAGGGCTTAAATTCTCCCCTAGATGCTACTTTAAAAGAAAACTACCTCAAAGTAATACACAGGTGGGTAACATCTATCACACTAGATGGGTTAAAGATGAAGAGCGTGCGCATCATTGATGCTACAGAGGATGTGACGAAGTGGGGACATATCTACATATGTGGTGGCAATGTGGGGGGGTCAAGCGGGGTATGGGAATACATCTCAAATTACTTAGCATAATATTAGAAGCAGATATAGCCCTTTCTCCAGAGCAGGCCCTTTTACATTTTCCACTAGAAGGACATCTAAAGAGGCATTCTAAATTAGTCAATATGATCTGTACTGTCACGCGCATGTGTATAGCTAAGTTTTGGAAAGATGGATATCCCTTCATTTGAGTATATTGAAAAGAGAATAGAATTACCGACTATAATATGTCAAGTGCCACAGCAGAACTCTTAAACACTAAAGACCGTTTCATTGAAATGTGGGAACCATATATTATGCATATTGAAAGGTCTAGAAGGATAGGAACGGACTGCCATATAAAAGGCCAGTGGTAGAAGAGATATTTGTGTGAGAGTTGTTTCTATCTGTTTGGAATAGGATACTATGTTGGATACGAAAAATAATTTTATCCGAAGTAAAATCCCGCTAAGTATATAACGAATGTGACTTTTTACAGACTGAACCTGTATTGCTTCCTGTTTGAAGTTTATTTGTATTATGATGTTTTGATATGAAAAATCAATAAAAACATTTAAACAAAAAAAATTAAAAAAGCCCCCCCCCAATAAAAAACCCCTAGCCTACACTAAACTGCCAATGGCCCTTGAAAGGGCCTTTTGTGGGGCATTGCCCCAAAGATACCAGCTCTTTTACATTGCAATAAAAAATACAAACAACCCCCCAACAGTAAAACCCACCACCCACCCAACCACCCCCCCAATAAATACCTAAATAAACCTAAGCTAAACATTGACCTTGAAAAGGCATTTGGATAGGCATTGCCTTTAAAAAGGGCATTTAGGCTCTTTTACGAATTGCCCAAAAACCCTAACCTAAACAAAAAAAACACCCAAAAAACCCTTAAAAAAACCTAACACTAACCTCCGACGATCCACATACATTTATCGAAGTCCGGACATCCATCCTCATCCAGCCGGCGAAGTCCTCATCCAAGCGGCAAGAAGTCTTCATTCAGGCGGCCTCTTCGATCTTCATCCAGCCGGTGAAGTCCTCATCCTAGCAGCAAGAAGTCTTCATCCAGACGGCATCTTTTATCTTCATCCATCCGGCGCCTAGCGGGTCCATCTTCAATACATCTGGCGCGGAGCATCCTCTTCTTACGGTCACTGACGTAAACTGAAGGTTCCCTTTAAGTGACATCATCCAAGATGCGTCCCTTACATTCCTATTGGCTGAAGGATTTCTATCAGCCAATAGGAATTAAAGGGGAAAAATCCTATTGGCTGTTGCATTCAGCCAATAGGATTGAGCTTTCATCCTATTGGTGGTCGTTAAAATCTCTATAGCGCTCAAAACTCGTAATCTAGCTGTATGTGTATTAACCCCTATATCCGCCATCAAACCCACACCACAAGTAATAATTAAATTATTAACCCCTAAATCCGCCAACCCCAACATCGCAACTACCTAATAAAACTATTAACCAGTAATCCGCCATTAACCGACAATGCAATAAACCTATTTCATTTATGAACCCCTAAAACCGCCAAAGCCCCACACAACGTAATGCTAATATATCTAATCAACCCCTAAACCACCAAAGCCCACAACTCAAATAGTTAAACACTAAGCCCCCTAACCTAACACCCCCCCTAAACTAACCCCATTAAATAAATTAAATTAAAACTAAAATTACAATTACAATTAAAAAAACTAGCATTACAAAATTACCAATAATTAAAAAATTATACCTATCCCTATGAAAATAAAAAAGCCCTCCCAAATTAAAAATACCCCCCTAATCTAATGCTAAACTACCAATAGCCCTTAAAGGGCTTTTTGCAGGGCAATGCCCTAAGTTTAACAGCTCTTTTGCACTTAAAAAAAGTCTAAGTCCCCCGTAACAGTAAAACCCCCCCTCCCACCAAACCCCCCAAATAAAAGAACCTAACACTAAAAAACCTAAACTACCCATTGCCCTGAAAGGGGCATTTGTATGGGCATTGCCCTTAAAAGGGCATTTAGCTCTTTTGCTGCCCTTAAAATGGCATTTAACAGCTCTATTGCAATTGCCCATCCCTAATCGAAATAACAACAACCCCCCCAAAAACCCTTAAAAAAACATAAGTCTAACCCCCAGGTTGGTACTATCACCGTTCCTAAAGTCCAGCGGAAAAGGTCCTGTTCCAGGCGGTGAAGTCTTCTTCCAAGTGGGCGACCTCTTCTTTCTTCTTCCAGGAACTAGCCGGCGCGGAAGGGCGGAGCTGAAGACCGGCAACCGCGGAGCTGAAGACCGGCGACCCTGGAACTAAAGACTGGCGACCATGGAACTGAAAGACCGGCGACCCTGGAACTGAAATTACTAATTTTACCAATTTTACTAAAAACAAGAGAGATTTAAAACCTCTTTACACATATCACTCAGTTTATATGGAATAATAAAAAGCCGAGAATTGCCTTGAAGAAGATTTGTCTCCCCAGAGATTTTGGAGGATTGGCTCTACCTAATCTGGAGTTTTACAATTGGATATGTTTGGGAAAATATGTCATTGAATAGTTGTCGGATAGCTCATATTGCACGTGCTTAGAAGTGGAAAAATAAATAACTTCCCCATATTTTATTAATAATATCCTGCACATTCCCTGGAAGAGACTCCCATCTGAAATTAAAAATATGAAGACTATACTTAATCCTATTAGAGCTTGGCAAAATAAATGTCTCAGACTGAAAATTAAATTTGGATTGTCTAAATTATTAACAATACAAGGAAACCCAGAGTTCCCAGAAGGGTTGGATTCAGGAATATTTAGAAGGTGGGGTTATAAAGGCTTTCTATATGTCTATCAAATTTTGAATATAGAAGATAAATCTGTTATGTCATGTGAGATGTTAAAACAGAACTATAACCTGAATATAAGGATTTTTATGCATATCTACAGCTGAGACATTATGTATTTGAACTTATTAAAGAAAATGGTTATATATGGGGATGTGAAAAGATAGAACAATGGATAAAAATAGCTAAGGCAGGAATTTTCTCCATTTCCCCCTGAAATAAACTTGTTTTGATTTCGGGACGGACAGATAAATCTGGAATATTTATCCGAAAAAAAGGCCAGAAGTAGAAGCAGAGACCATAAAAAAAAGTTAAGGAAACCACTTTATCAGAAACATGGAGGGAATATCATTTAAAACTTATTCACAGAACGTATTGTACACCGAAAGAAGGAGCTGTATTGGGAAATAGTGATGTCGCGAATAGTTCGCCGGCGAATAGTTCCCGGCGAACATAGCTTGTTCGCGTTCGCCGTGGAAGGCGAACATATGCGATGTTCGATCCGCCCCCCTATTCATCATCATTGAGTAATACTTTGACCCTGTACCCTCACAGTCAGAAGACACATTCCAGCCAATCAGCAGCAGACCCTCCCTCCCAGACCCCTCCTACCTCCTGGACAGCATCCATTTTAGATTCATATGGAAGCTGCATTCTTAGTGAGAGGAGGGACAGTGTAAGCTGCTGCTGATTTAATAGGGAAATTGATAGCTAGGCTAGTGTATTCAGTGTCCACTACAGTCCTGAAGGACTCATCTGATCTCTGCTGTAAGGACAGCACCCCAAAAAAGCCCTTTTTAGGGATAGAACATCAGTCTGCTTTTTTTTTTTTTTTCCTGTGTAATCTAATTGCAGTTGCCTGCCTGCCAGCGTGTGTGTCAGGCTCACAGCGTATACTGTGCCCACTTGACCCGTGCCACCACTCATATCTGGTGTAACAGTAGTGTAGATTTTAAAAAAACAACACTTTTTTGACTGTGTTAAATAATAGCAGTCAGTTTCCTTCACACGTGTGCGTTTCAGTGCCTGCCTGCCAGGGCACAGTGTCACCCCAGTGCAACTCATATCTGGTGTAACAGTAAGTGATTAGATTTAAAAAAACAACACTTTTTTGACTGTGTTAAATAATAGCAGTCAGTTTCCTTCACACGTGTGCGTTTCAGTGCCTGCCTGCCAGGGCACAGTGTCACCCCGGTGCAACTCATATCTGGTGTAACAGTAGTGTAGATTTAAAAAAAAAAACTTTTTTGACTGTGTTAAATAATAGCAGTCAGTTTACTTCACACGTGTGCGTTTCAGTGCCTGCCTGCCAGGGCACAGTGTCACCCCAGTGCAACTCATATCTGCTGTAACAGTAGTGTATATTTAAAAAAACCAACACTTTTTTGACTGTGTTAAATAATAGCAGTCAGTTTCCTTCACACGTGTGCGTTTCAGTGCCTGACTGCCAGGGCACAGTGTCACCTTAGACCCTTGAAACCCACCTTAGACCTTGAAGCACACCTCTTTCAGATTGCATTTTAACAGTTTTTCACCACTAGAGGGTGTTAGTTCACGTATTTCATATAGATAACACTGTGCTTGTGCACGAGAAGTTATCTGGGAGCAGGCACTGATTGGCTAGACTGCAAGTCTGTCAAAAGAACTGAAAAAAGGGGCAGTTTGCAGAGGCTTAGAAACAAGATAATCACAGAGGTTAAAAGTATATTATTATAAATGTGTTAGTTATGCTAAACTGGGAAATGGGTACTAAGGGATTATCTATCTTTTAAAACAATAAAAATTCTGGTGTAGACTGTCCCTTTAACGGGGAGTTTGGTTTGTCACTGTGAAGCGGGGCGTAACCCTTACACTACCTGATCGATACAACATCATACCTGATGTTTTAAAGCACGTTATTCCAAACAATTTAGCAATGTTAGGTGATTTATGCCCTTTATGGATTAAAACCAGACTCTGCATCAACTATGTAATTTTCCATGGGAGTTTAGCCATGGATCCCCCTCCGGCATGCCCCAGTCCAAGTGTTAGTACCCTTGAAACAACTTTTCCATCACTATTGTGGCCAGAAAGAGTCCCTGTGGGTTTTAAAATTCGCCTGCCTATTGAAGTCTATGGCGGTTCGCCCGGTTCGCCCGTTCGCAAACAGTTGCGGAAGTTCGCGTCCGCCGTTCGCGAACGCAAAATTTTAGGTTTGCGACATCACTATTGGGAAATATACAATTTGAGAGATGCCAGAAATGTAGTCAATATGCAGCAGATTTAACTTCTCCTATTTGGAATTGTCCCTGAATCAAACAATTCTGGCTCAAACTGGAATTTTGGTTAGATAAAAATTTGTCAGAACCTGACTGAACCCAATTTTTTTCTTTCGTGATTCAGATAGAGCATGCAATTTTAAGCAACTTTCTAATTTACTCCTATTATCAAATTTTCTTCATTCTCTTGGTATGTTTATTTGAAAAGCAAGAATTTAAGTTTAGATGCCGGCCCATTTTTGGTGAACAACCTGGGTTGTCCTTGCTGATTGGACAGCATCAATAAATAAATGCTGTCCATGGTTCTGAACCACAAATTTGCTGGCTCTTTAGCTTAGATGCCTTCTTTTTCAAATAAAGATATCAAGAGAACGAAGAAAAATTTATAACAGGAGTAAATTAGAAAGTTGCTTAAAATTGCATGCTCTATCTGAATCATTAAAGAAAAAAATTGGGTTCAGTATCCCTTTAAGCTTATAGATGCTGGGGGGAGACAGTAGAGGGAGAGGAAGAGATTTTTTTTTTATTTTTTTTTCTCTGTTTATGCAAAAATAAAATGAAGTACTAAAGATTAAATAACTGTCAAATATAAAGTTGAGGAATTCAATATATTAAGAGATTGAATTACAAATTGTAATGACTGTATGTATACTTTTTCATTTATTCCTTTGTTTTTTTTTTTGTTGTATTTCCTTTAACATGTAATGCTAAGTACTTCAATAAAAACTAAACAGTAAAAAAAAAAAAAACGGTAATCAAATGTTATTTCCGGTTTTCAAATGTTACTTTAATTTTTAATGTTCATAATTAGATTGAATATCCAAATTTGACATTTCAAATGTAACTTTCAATTTAACAAATACTATTCAGAACTTCAATAGTTCATGTGGTAGGGAATTTAGTAAATTGATAAATAATAGATACAAAGATATCGATTCCAATTTTTCTGTTTTGAATATTGCATAGTTCGAATATTACATTTAAAGGGATATTATAGTCATTTTTCAAATTACACAATTTCACTGTACATCTAAAGTTAACTTTTTTGTCAATATACATCTGTTAATTATTGTTTAGGCATTTAGAGATATTTTAATTGTAAAAATATATAACTTCCACTGCTCACAAAAATGTAAGTTATACAGCCCCAAAAAGTCATTGAGTCGCACGACCGGCCTGTATTTCTGAGCGTGCGCACATCAGTAAATCTGAAGCTTCATCCTCTCTGCCTAAAGACGCGAAAGCAGCAGAGTTGTTATCTGTCACTCAAAACACTGTCCCGCGCCTTTATGCCGATGTACAGCTCAGTGGTTGCTATAGCAACCTAGAAAGCGTTTTATTCATACAATACTTTTATAGAGCATGCCCTCACCTATCTATTCTAGCATATAGATGGTTCCATGCAGTTTTTTTACAGTTCCCACCTCCACTTGACCCCTCTTGCAAAGTATGGGCTTTCGTGTTTCACACATCAAAAAGAAAACACAACGTCTCCCTATGAGTCATAGTAGTCAGTTATAAATCACTGTTTTTCAGACACAGGGATCTTAAAGTGAATGTCAATACTAGCGTTTTACAAATGCTAGGAATGACTATTGAAACACATAAAGGGGACTTTCATTCATGAATTATGAGATACTTCATGTATAAAGCTCCTTTATTTGTTTCAATCGATCACCGTTTTCAGCTGCTACAGCAGCCCACGGCTAAAAAAAATTTTTGCTAAGAGGTGACGTTTTCACCTCTTAGCCAATAGCCGTGCGGTAAATCCGACTCCCATGGGCGCCAAGCCGGATTTACCGCACGGCTATTGGCTAAGAGGTGAAAACGTCACCTCTTAGCAAAAAAATATTTTAGCTGTGGGCTGCTGTAGCAGCTGAAAACGGTGATCGATTGAAACAAATAAAGGAGCTTTCTACATGAAGTATCTTATAATTCATTAATGAAAGTCCCCTTTATTTGTTTCTATAGTCAATCCTAGCATTCGTAAAACTCTAGGATTGACTTTCCCTTTAAGAACTATGTCTATAACAAAGTTCTTAAAATCCTTGTGTCTGAAAAACAGTGATTTATAACTGAATGCTGTGACTCATTATAGAGACATTGTGAAAGGAGCATACAAAGGCCTCTAGTTATGAAAGCCTGGCGGACCTGTTCCGACAGTGCGGATCAGGTCCGCCAAACTTCGCTGAATACGGCGAGCAATACGCTCGCCGTATTCATCATTGCACCAGCAGCTCACAAGAGCTGCTGGTGCAACGCCGCCCCCCTGCAGACTCGCGGCCAATCGGCCGCCAGCAGGGGGGTGTCGATCTTATTGATTTCCGGCGATGTGTGTCCGGACAGGTTATGGAGCAACGGTCTTTGTGACCGCTGCTTCAAAACTGCTGATTCTGGTGAGCCTGCAGGCTCGCCAGAAACACGGGGCATCAAGCTCCAATCGGAGCTTGATACATATGCCCCAAAGCCTCTTCTCAGAACAGATAACGATCTATTTAAAACAACAATAAAACATTTTATATGCATGCTACACTTCTTCTGAGGTAAATAAGCAGCATGTTGTGTGTGCTGCTCTAAAGCACATTGCTAAATCCTCTCTTCACCTGACTGACACACTAGCAGAGCTAGTATGCCGTTTGCTATAGGATACCAGTTTCTCTGCTAGCTGTCAGTCAGCATTGTAAAGCAATAGTATGCGCTTGCTCCCATGTCTAATCAGCAAGTCAATGCTGATTGGACAGGGATCACAGTAAAAAAACACCCATTTTAGGGGTGTTTAGAATTAACATTGAAAGGGACTATTTTTCAGATGTTTAGGTTAGTTTTTAGTGCCTAATATATATATATATATTTATTCTTCTTTTTTTTTTTTTTAAACGTCTAAAATGTATTATATTAAGGAAAGATAATATTTTCAAGGCGTAAGAGGCTTATTATTATGGACCTTTAAATATATAGCATTACATTAAAGGAATGTTAGAATGTTGTACAAACATTTGAAAAAAATTTCATTTTTCAAATGTTGCAAGTCATTCACCCATTCCTAGTGCACACTTACCTACATGTTCAGGTAAAAATCCTATGTAAAAAAGCAGGAAGTGCACTTGAAGATGTATGACTAACTCATTTGCATATTCCATGTCATTGTCAGGAGTGGAGTAGAATCATGGCCTATGATTAATCCCCCACAAAATTCTAAGAAAATACAGTATACAGTATTAATACTTCAGATTGCATATTTAATCTTTAGAAACAAACAGGTGGGATTCACAGCATTTTGCATTCTATGATCACTCTGCTTTTAGACAGGACTGAAGATGTTATCATAATTAAAGTAGCTGGCTCTATTTAATTTGTTTAAAGGGACATAAGGGTTACGAAAAGGGTCCACAAAACACATTTAAAACATACAAAGATAAAGTATTACACCTATATATATTTTTTTAAATTAAGAATATAACATTTATATTGTTAAAATTGTTTTAAAAGGGATAAAAAGGGATAATTCTGGAGAATTGCAGAAGTTAGTTGCGTTTTGGGGTCAGAATGTCTCCAAAACTACAATCTGATGTCACCTACATCACCACAAGTTGTTTGGAAGGGTTTCAAGAAAGAAGCCTCTACTCTCCAAAAACAAACTCAAGCGTCTTCAGTTTGCCAGACATTACTGGAACTTCAAATAGGTTTGGGTTCTATGGTCAGAAGAAACCAAAATAGAGCTTTTTGGCAATAAACACCAGAGGTGGGTTTGGTGCACACAGAGAGGAAGCCATATGGAAAAGTACCTCATGCCCATGGTTAAATATGTTGGTGGCTCTTTAATGTTTTGGAGCTGTTTTTCTTTCAGAGGAACTGGACATTTTGTTAGGATACATGGCATAATGGACTCTATCAAATATTAACAGATGTCGAATCTATTTGTATTGCCTGAGGAAACGACCAGTCTGTACGGTCGAGAAACGCATTGCAGTGACAAGATTAAAGCACTTTTTATCATAATCTTTTAGGAAGTTGTCATATCGTTTGATTTTCCATTGGATACTAAACCAAGGTATACCGCAGCATCAGCTCACATCCACTAAGCGGCCAATATTGAATCACGGCTGACAATGATACAAAGAAATCCAGGACGCACCTGACCAACGAGTCGGATCAGTGTGCTAACCACTGTAAAGTGTTAGTCTGCCTGCTGGCACCGGTCAAAGTACGGTGCAACATTATCTGGTAAGCCTTTTCATTTATGTACAATTACGGCTTTGTTCAAGAATAGCTTACACTATGAGGCGCCCTCTCTTTCCCTTCTGATGATCAGTAACCAGGTTACTAACCTGATCTCACCCATCAGCTGATTATTTCACCTGTGCTCTAGTTCAGCTATAATGAAAACCTGGCCTGTTGGCGGTACATGAGGACCGTGTTTGAGAAACATTGAGTTAAGTGTTGCTCTTGAGTGCAATTCAAAAGCACTGGGGAATTTAGCTTTTTTGGAGACCTGAAAAAAAGTGTTAATCCTTGAATATGCATAATAAAACTCAAGTATAATAGATTAAAATAATGTATATACATAATAAATATAAAATAAAGGTTAATTATAAAAAAATGTTTTAACAGTCTATGGTCTATGATCAGGTGCTGTGCTGTGAAGGTCTTAAAGTATATATGTATGTGTGAGTATTTGTACATAGTATATATATATAAATATATATATATATATATATATATATATATATATATATATATATATATATATATACAGTGTATTTGAATGTATGTGTGTACACATGTATGTATAAATTTCTATATATGTGTTTATGTTTGTACATATGTATGTATGTGTATGTATGTATATATATATGTATGTATGTGTACATATATATGTATGTATGCGTGCATGTGTGTACATATGTATGTGTACGTATGTATATGTATGTATGTATGTGTGCAGTGTTTTAAATTTATATTTCAATAGAAAATATAGTTGAAAAGTAAGTGAATAACTCCACTATTTGACCCTCAACTTAGTGCAACTTTGGCTTAGAGCACCTTCAATGATAACCGACATTAGTGTTTCAGTGAATCCCAATAGAAGTCTATTATGTAAGGGATTTAGCACACCAGCCCTATCCAACATCCAGATGTTAGTACATCCTAGACTTTTGCTCAAGCACTAATACAGGTACATATTCCCAATTCCGTAAATCTAAAATACAAACGTTTTCAGTAATATTTATTTTAAAATAACATTTAAAAAATTACTATTTTCCCGGCCTGTAAGTCACAAAATTATAAAAAATTTGTACAAAACTACATTTAGTTGCATGTATAAGTTGTATTATGACATGTAAACATTGTCTAAATTACATAAGATATTGCTGTTTACATTTGGTCCCATCCCCTCTCCCAACTGTCCAATTTTAAAGATGCAAATATTCCAAAATCCAAAATATTTCGAATCTCAAACCTTTTCCAGTCCCAAGCAGTTTCGATAAAGAGTTTTCTACCTGTATATTAGTTTCAACTTTTAATATGAGTGCAAAAATAAAAGTGCTATTTATTTAACTTGAGCGATGTTA